>NW_019384940.1:250794-258144 GCF_000671375.1 Centruroides sculpturatus | reverse complement strand
ATTTTGTAAATTTGATGAAAAAAAACAGGATGTTTATGAATGATTAAAGGTATTTTTTGAACTTTAAAAAAGAGTAAAACTCTGGTTTTAAAATTAAATAAACATAAATAATGTTATAAAAGCATATTTCAAAGAGAGTTAGGCAAACAAACTGTGTAAACATTTAGAATTGTCACTAGATAATAAACTTTACAATCTTTCAATTTGCTAATAGCTCTCAGTACAGATGAGAGTTCAAATATATTTTTTCGTAGAAGGAATGTGTGGATAACAAACTCGACCGGTCATCCCTGCTTAAAATTTCAAGAGCAATTACATGAGAAATGAGATAAAATAGCATAAATATATAACGTATGACCAAATATTTGCTAATCCTTTGGAACACTTTTAAATAAAAACGACTTATATGGGAGATGATATAAGGCATAAACTGTGGAAGAAATTGCATTTCTTGTTATCAAAATGTCCCTTTAGCGATGTGGATTCTCTTACAACACACAATATTCTTTGTTGACAGAGAACTTTACCATCTATTCGAAATTTTCTTTCATTTATTCAGTATTCGTTATTTGAGATGTCTCAACAGAAATCAACAAGAGATACTTTAGTAAGCATCGTACAAGATATGAGTACAAGCAACAGAAAATGGTCATTTTACGAAATGAAAATGACAAAAACAGGGGGTTCTAATAAAACAGAACATTTACCCAGATCAATACCAGATTTTCCCATTTCATTGGCTAGGTTGTGTTTATTTAGTGTTGTTATTAGTTTCCCAGTTTCTGGTCGCCTTTTTTTTTCTTTTTTTTTTTTCTTGTTCTTGCCCCCTTCATCTCTCTCTGCACGTGACAAATGTTGTCCCAGATTAGATAACTGTTTGCAAAGTGCTTTGTCTTTTTTTCTTCCCCCTCTTGATTCTTTTCTTATATATATATATAGAAGTAAAAGAACGACTTTTTGGCAGAAAACAGATTTCTGCCCCCTCGCTAAAACGTCGTCATTATGAATGAGTATTATGAAAATCGCCGCGGGACACTAGCTACTTTTCAATTAATCGATTATTGAGGAATAAATCTGTAAGAGGATAATGGCTCAATTTGTGTTTCGTAATTTCGCTTAAGCGATTTAAAAATGAGCTCATCTCACTCCTTCTAACTGGAGGTGGTGAAGGAAACCGTTTAAAAAAATAAAAAATGGGGAGAGAGAAAGAGAGAGAGAGAGTCTCTGGAAAGAAAAATGATAAAACTGATCGCGTTTCCATAGCAACAGACTGTCTCAATCTTCTTTTTGGAGATGAACAGTGTCCCAGATCTACCTTTCAGAGTACAGAAGTTGGATAATAACGTTAAGAATAAATAATAATAAACAAATTTCAAAATTACACTTAATAATAATTGAAAAAAATTTTTTTCATAAATAATTTGTCAAAAAATTAATTAAATTCAAATTTTTATCATTAATTATCTTACATTATTATTATTTACTTAAACACACACACACACACACATTTATTTATTTATTCATAAACTAAATTGGAAGTAGGACTAAGTTGGAGAGGAATTAAAAATTATTTAAATAAAATATTATATTAAAGTATTAATAAATGACATTATTAATTTTAAAAAAATGTTTAATTATGTTTATGCAATTATTTAATAAAGAATTTTTCCCGTAATCAGCATATTGTATAAGATTTTAATACTATTTATTAGTTATAAGTGTGAGGGAGTGGATCGATTATCTTCTATCGCATCAATTTATTGAGATAACTTAACAATTAAATCACCTTTTAGCTTAATTATCGAGTCTAGTATATAAACATACGTGGAGGTTATTGAGCCTTTTAACATTGTATCGTACACGGCTCTTTCTATGCTTCAAATGACGATATAATTACAGAGAATGAGTAAAATTTCTGTTGTTTATAAATAAATCTACAAATTACTGAAGTTTACACGCGTTTAAAGTCTAGAAATTTTTAAAAAATTAATTGCAAAAATGATAGTTTCATACGTGGAATACAGTAGTCGTGGGAGCGAAGAGTATCAGCCACTCCCATTTAATATTACTTAAACCACGCCTTTTTTTCTCTCCCGTACTGAAAATTGATCTTAGTTTATTGTAAAAAAAAAGAAAAAAAATGTCTCCAGTACGTAAATTTCTTTAAGAAAATCGCCAACAATTTCGTCAAATAATTAAAAATGTCTCATTTAAATACGTCATTAAATACAGGCGAACGTGAAAATTTTCAAATTAAGAGAAATATGTAAGTTTCAACGATAATCGAACACGATTGGTTAAGCGGCGGACACGTGACCGAAGTTTGAATTCGAATTTATGAAATCGACAAATTTACGCGAGCACATGCGTTAAAAGCGTGTTAAAAGTATGAAAATTAAAAAAAAAAATATTGCAAAAATATCTTATCCCCGGGTTCATTCACATTTTGAATTTTTTTTTTTTTTTAGAAGTTAACGTACTCAACGAATTGTCGTTTGTTAAAGTAATTTTTTGACGGTTAATTAATATTCGTGACGTTAAAAAAAACGTCACAATTAAAAGTTTGTGAATTTTAATTGTGACGTTTACGCAAAAAGTTCACTTGAATTGTGACGTTTTTTAAATGTTTAATTGTGACGTTTTAAACGTTTTATCGTGACTACTTTTTTAACGTTTTATATAAATTTACAATTGTGACGTTTGTAAACGTTTAATTATGACGTTTCTCTAGCAATTTATTGTTGCGTTTTAAAACGTGTTTTTTTTGTTTGTTTTTTGTTATTTTTTCAATTGTGACGTTAAGAAACGTAAGAATTAAAATAAATTTTAAAATATTAAATCTTTTTTAAACGAAATTTTCTTTGATTTTTACCTTTCACATACAACATCCCACCCCAACTGGATGGAGTAAGCAAACTTTACCAATTAACAAACTTTAAAAAGGAACTATATAAGTGAATTTATTAAACACTTCCTTCCTATATATAAATGGCAAAATATCTTAAGTGAATGACAGAATTAAAGAATATAAATAAAATAAAACGTTCTTGTATTCAGTAAATGGAAGCAGTTTTCACTTTGATGCGAGTATGTAGCCTGGTATACTGCTTTTTGTGTTTTCTTGTATGGAAAGGGAAGCTACTTTCGATTGGTGCAGTAGCTTGCACGATCGATATTGAGAGGCAATTCTAAAATACCCTGTATGACTTATTCCTTACTTAGAATAATGCGAAATTATTTCTCTAAGTTCGACTCTCCCTTCTTTAAAAAAGTGCCAATTAGCATATTTACCCCGTTATTGCATTACGTGATTAAATAATTTATTATCCTTGTAATACTAAATTAACTTTCGACTCGTCTAGGGCAATTATTATTAAAATATGTACTCTTTATCTCTACAAAATAAATAAATGAATAAAAAATTAATTGTAATGCAATCGTTTAAATATTATTTTTACGTATTTTAATTGGTTTAATTATAATAAAAGTTTATTTGAAACGATGCGATAAGGTCTACAAGTACGCATCTTTGACATTTACACGCAAAAATGTGTAGCGTAATGAAATTTAAAGTATTATTTTAAAAAAATTTAATAATTGTAATAGATACGACTTAATTGCAATTAAACCTATGAAAATGATTAATTTAAAAAAAAATTAATTGTCATTAAACTGAAATAAATAATCATTTTCAATTAAAAATAATCGATTTAGAAGTATTTAATTTTAATTGTTAAAATCGATTATTTATACTTTTTCGAATGAAACTGATATATTTTCAGCGAAATTAATTGTTATTAAAATTTAATTATAATTAAATTAATTGCATTTGTTATTTTCGAAACTTCCAAACTAAAAAAAAAATTCCGAATAAAAAATTTAAATAAAATTTCACTTTATAAACTTTTATATACGATTAAAAGACAATTAAAAAATATAAAATAAAATAAAAGTTTTTCTTAAAATTAATTAAATTAAATTAAATTTGTTAAATTCGATTTTTTGCATACGTTTTTTTTAAAAAAATATATATTAATACATAAAACATTAGAAAAATAATTAAATATATTTAGGTTAAAGTTTTATCACTTAATAGATTAAATAAATATTAAGTAAACAAAAGAAAGGATAATAAAACTATATGAATAAAAAAAATTTAGGCGAATTTGGAGTCCCCCTTTTTTATTCTTTGTTAAAAAGACTTTTCTCTTCTGACAGTTTAGTCGTATTTTTGAATTCATCTAGCATGTGTGCTATTCCTCACGTAGTACATAAATAAAGTGGAGCACAGAAAACAGCAAACAAGTTGCAGTGGGGGTGAGAAGAAAAAAGGCACAAAAGCAATTAACACACATAATAAAAAAAATAGAATTAAAAGTATTATACTTAAAACATTTTTTCATTAATATTAAAATCTTTTATTCTGTTAATTTAATAAACAAATCCAAAATTTACCCACACTAATTAATTAATTCTGTGCAGAAGAAAACGTTTAGAAACACAAGAAAAGATAACTTCATTCATATATATATACAGTGAATCTTGTGTAAATCGAAATCGCAGGGTACAATAAAACCTGTGTAAACCGGGCCGAATACTTCTTCCAGCTTGACAGATTTCTGTTTTGAACAGGTTTCCCCCCAACACAGAAAATTGCCACGTTATTAAGAATTTTTTCCGTTTAGGCAGGTTTTCGTTCTATTAAGGTTCCGTTTTGGACAGGTTTTACTGTATATTTTTTGCGGTTTGGCAGGTTTCTCCTTTGACACAGGTTTTTCTAACATACAAAATCGCCACGTTTAAAGGAATTTTTTCCGTTTAGGCAGGTTTTATGTATTTAAAATTTTATATTTATTTAATAAAAAAAATTTACAATTTTATAACTAAAATATTAATTATTTCATAAAATACATTTTAATATAGACCTATTCGTTAATTTGTATTGAGTGACAAGTAGTCTTGTATAGAATATATAATTAAAAAAACCAGAATAATTAAAATAAATAAATATTATTTATTTATTTTAAAATTATAAAATTAAAACGATGATTGAAAAGACAAAAATTGCATCATTTTCAATTACAACATATAAAGATTGCATTGTATCTTTTTTTCTCGTTGTGAAACTCTTATGACACTATTTATTCACAATATATTTTCTGGAAAAACGTAGATAATATTCTTAATAATTCAGAGAATTATATACAAATAGAATCTTTAATAACATATATTAAAAAATTTAATATATGACATATTATATATGTATAAAAAAGTCATTGATCTGTAAAAAATATATATATATTTTTAAACTTAATTGTAATTAAATCTAAAGTTAATTGGCATTAAACACGTAAATAATTAGAATTAGATACGTGAAATCAATTTCACGTGTATAATTTTAATTATTGAAATCGATTATTTGTAAGTTTTTAAATGAAATTGATATTCATTTAAATTTAATGTTGAAATAGATGTATTATTATTATTAAAGTTAATTGTCATTAAAGTTTAATTATAATTAAATTAATAATAAATTATTTAATTCTAAACTAAAAAATTTCGATTAAANAAATATTAATTAATAAAAATTATACTCATTTATTATTAATTTTGTTAAGTGCTTAATTGTGAAATTTTTATTTGATTTAAAAAAAATTAAAATATATTTTAAAAATTTCATTCAAAATTTATAAGATGACATCAACAAACTCAACTTGAATTAATTTTATAATTAAATATTCTAAAAGTTGAATGAAAATTTTGAATTATGATAATTAAATAATAGATACATGTTAATGATAATTAATTCTTAAATTTATTCAAAAATTTAATTATTTTCAATAAAATTAATTATAATTTTTACGTTTTCGTTTTTAATAGTAACGAAAAATGCGCTCGAATTAATAAATAACCGAATAATATAATAATTTAGCAAGCTTGAGGCCCTAACAACCTATATCTTTCGTTAGGGCCACACTGTGAGGACTTCTCTCCACTCTCAAACAAAATTAATACTTATTATATATTATTATTTGTGAGAGAAAGGGTATGTAATATTTTATAGCTTAGGATCACAACATACATAAATCCAGCCTTGTTGCTACAACCCCATGTTATAAAGGCCTTTTTCCATTCTCAAATAATTAATTTCTATTATCCATTATTATTTGAGGGGGAAAGGAGTGCTTCTTGTAAGTTAAAGTGCAGGGTTCACGTCAAAATTCGGTCCTGATGGCCTCACACTATGAAGTGTCTGGCTTCATCCTTAGAAAATACTTAATATGTACTGTTAATTAATATTTAATGAAGGGAGAAGGGCCTTTTGTAAGTTAGTTCGTAGGGCCGCAATATGTATAAATTCAATCTCGGAGCCACAGCTTATAGCCTCAAGCTTTTTAAAATGTATTATTATTGGTTACAAAGAGAAAAGAAGGACGTTTCATATAATAGTTTAAGGCCTTAACAAGTTTAAATCCTATCCTAGCAACAATTACTCCATAAGTTATACCTTAATTATGTTTACTTATAAAGATGTATATAAAGTATTTAATTTCAACCACAAATTTTTACATTTTATTAAATTTTATGAGCCATCAAAATGTCACTAATTTATATAACAATCAAGGTAAACACTATAATTTTCACCTAATGAAAGACTAGCTAATTGTTAATTAATTTCCTTAATTATATTCATTTTGTTAGAAAATTTAAAGTGGGGGGTATTCATTTCTGTAAGTAAAGTAATTATACAATTACAGATAATTACCCCTAGTGTACATAGAAAAGTTGAATTACTTTTTAATGTTCCCTTAATTTGTATATATTATAATTTACGTGTTAAAGTATGTCAACCGTGTTTTGGTTACGTTGTTATAGTCGGGGATTCTTTCGAATTTTTCGGGTTTTTTAACAGTATAGGAGACTATATTGATATCGAGTCTACCAGATATTGATCCTTTCTGTTTTACAAAATAAAAAAGAAATATCCCCCAAAAAAAGCATCATAGATTTTTGATTCGAGTATTCTTTTAAATCTATATCTTCAACATACTCTATATGAATATATATGTATACATAATTCAACTTTTATCATATATTTTGTTAAGTTTTGAGTAAATTTACACACTTTAAAGGGAGATTTATACATATATTTTTTTACAATAAAAGCGTAAAATTACACTAGAAACACATTAAAATATTTATACCTTAATTATAATTTATAAAAATTAAATGAATCTGATTAAATCTATGTAATTTTTTTAAAAAAATAAAATAATTAAATTCAATTTTCCCGCTTAAAATTACATTATTATTATAATTATTATTTTTCATTTAAAAAGTTAGATTTAT
>NW_019384940.1:218803-249075 GCF_000671375.1 Centruroides sculpturatus | reverse complement strand
ATATTTACACAAGTTTATACAAGGCGAAAAAGTTTAAATTGATAATTTAAAATTTGCATGCAAAAAAATTCGGCATAAAATTATTTACAAAGTAGTTTATTATTATTATTTTTTAATATATTATTTTTGATAATAGTTAAATGTTAACTGAATCGAATAATGCATTATTTTATGAGAGTAACTGGTGAAGAATGCGATCGATAGGTGATTTTTCTTGATGTTGCATCAATCGATTTATATTCAATTAAAGTAGAAGAAGCTTCCAATAAACCGACCTTAACCTAATATATTCTCTAGAATGTTATATATTATTATTATTATTATACGTTAAAACTAAAAAAAAAAGAAAAAAATATGAATAAATGAATAATTAATTATAAATTTATTACAAATTACATAAATATATTTATATTTTTTCCACCTAGTGTCGCTACGTTCGATTTTCTAGCAACGTTTGCACGCAATCACCAATCGTATTCGATTACAAATTCACGTGACGAGATTTAAATTTGATTGGCGCATTCAAATTTTCTTAATTTAAAAAGAAAATAACTAATGAATTAAACTACATTAAAAGTTTTTTTTTTAAATACTCATTTTAAATGCAAATGTAATTACCTTTCTTAAATGTAATTAAAGTTATGGAATTACTCAATTAGTGTTATTATTAGTTTGAAATATTCATAAAATGTAAATTTTTAGTCGTAGATAAATAAATTAATTAATCAATAGTTTAATATATTTAAAAAATTTCCTTAATTTATAGTGTTTTATGCGAGTTTGTTAATAGAGTGAGTGAATTATTCGAAGATAATTGTAATTAAAAAAATACATATATACGAAGCTCTGACGTCACGTATTCGTTACAAACAACTACCCCGTGTCACGTGAGCGGGGATGGAATATTCCATTATTTTCCAAAGGAGAAAATTGTTAATTATAAACTAATACTTGCTTAATTAAATGGATTAGTTTTAAATGATTTATGCAATTGATTATGCGAATTAATATAGATGCGTAATTGATGCGTATTTTATGATATTTAACGCACATTGTTATTATAACTAGAGCATGCGCAATATGTAGGCGTGTGTATGTGTGTGTTTGTCGCTGGAAAATAAATAATATTATTGTTATTAATTTTAATTTTGTAATAATTATTATTATTTTAATTCCTTTCTTTTTTAATGCATTAAGCGACGAGTTTGAAATAAAATAAAATTTTTATACGCGCCATTTTCCCCCTATACTCAATTTTATGGGGAACAGAAACAAAAAGAAAAAAAGGTATTACGATGGAAGGAAGGGCATAACCTCTCCCTTTCTCTCTCTCTGTCTGTCTGTCTTTTTTGTTGTAGTACAGGTCAATGATAGACATCCATCGGAAGTAAGTCGATGTGGACGTATCTATGACGTCGCCGGAAGTGGTTGGGGTCACGTGATCGTGTTTATTTAATCATAATTTTTTTCTTCTTCTTGTTTTTGGCAGTGTTTTAGATAATTTCTGCTAGACGCCCCCTGTCGACATTTTTTAAAACAATATTTTGCAACTCTTGTTTTTCTTAAAGGTCATCTACCTGATCTAAACATCGCTTTTTCAGCTAAAATTTAACGTTAAGAAGCAATTATTTTTATAATTTTAAAGACATTTGCACATTTAAAGCGTAAATTAATTTGTTTAAATTATAAAAAAAAATAAATAAATAAATAAAATCAATTTGGTGAATTTCAACGTTTTAGTATCACATGTTAATGTACTTTTTAAAATAAATTTTCTACGTGGGTGTAGAAAATTTGAATTACAATTAAAAAAAAAATTAAATGTATATGAATGAATTCTCTTCTCGAGTCACGTCATCAGTACAATTCGGTAGTTTGGTTCATTCACATTTTGAATTTTTTTTTTTTTTTAGAAGTTAACGTACTCAACGAATTGTCGTTTGTTAAAGTAATTTTTTGACGGTTAATTAATATTCGTGACGTTAAAAAAAACGTCACAATTAAAAGTTTGTGAATTTTAATTGTGACGTTTACGCAAAAAGTTCACTTGAATTGTGACGTTTTTTAAATGTTTAATTGTGACGTTTTAAACGTTTTATCGTGACTACTTTTTTAACGTTTTATATAAATTTACAATTGTGACGTTTGTAAACGTTTAATTATGACGTTTCTCTAGCAATTTATTGTTGCGTTTTAAAACGTGTTTTTTTTGTTTGTTTTTTGTTATTTTTTCAATTGTGACGTTAAGAAACGTAAGAATTAAAATAAATTTTAAAATATTTTTAAACGAAATTTTTTAATCTTTTTTAAACGAAATTTTCTTTGATTTTTACCTTTCACATACAACATCCCACCCCAACTGGATGGAGTAAGCAAACTTTACCAATTAACAAACTTTAAAAAGGAACTATATAAGTGAATTTATTAAACACTTCCTTCCTTCAACATAACTTTTATTATGTAGGCTTATAGTATATTGTGTGTGTTCGTGTGTTTGTCTGTGTGTACATAATAGGTCGATATATTGTTTTCCGCTTATTTTAAAAATTGAAATTTCCTAAAATTTATGATATAAAATAGCAAGAAAACATAGAGTGGAGGGAGTCATAAAGATTTCGATAAAGATAACTTTAAATATTCTTTGAAGTGAAATGATTTTCCATTCAAGCAGTTATTACATCATCGAATGTGGGGATTTGATTCAATAATTTAAAAAAAAAGGAGAGATCAAAAATAAATTTATTATTAAAAATCAATAATTTAGCCTCGTATTTTATGAGTAAATTCATTATTATTCTATTCTAATAAGTAATAAACATCTCATTTTGTGAAAATGTCTACAAAGGAAGATATTGGAAGGAATATAAATACATTACTCTCTGTAAACATTGATAAAACCATTTAAAATTTACAAAGGATTATATTTATATATTTAGAATAAATTTATATATTTAAAATAGAACATAGAAGCATATACATTGATACAAATTAAATCCTTGTATAGTACTTGACGTTGATGATATTAAATATAAATTTATGTTAGAAAATATTATTTTCTTATAATCTTAAGTTAATTTCTTTATAAACAGGTGATTTTCTCAATTTTTTCAAGCATTTTTTTAAATATTTTTTCAAATTAATGTGTATTAGAAGTGTATCTTGCAGCACCTCTAAGCTCTTTTTTTGCAATTTTGATTTAAAAATTTATATTTTAATCAATTCTTATATTATAAATTAATAAATATTCATATATTTTATAAAGTATTTCTTACATGACACGTTTTTAGATTTTATAAAATGGAGTAAACAGGAAACTGTTTCGTCATATAATTGCGATTCTACGTTACTCAGTACATTACAAATACAGTATATACATATGTGATATTATAATATATTTATTTATATAAAAAATATAGNTTTTCTTATATATATATATAGAAGTAAAAGAACGACTTTTTGGCAGAAAACAGATTTCTGCCCCCTCGCTAAAACGTCGTCATTATGAATGAGTATTATGAAAATCGCCGCGGGACACTAGCTACTTTTCAATTAATCGATTATTGAGGAATAAATCTGTAAGAGGATAATGGCTCAATTTGTGTTTCGTAATTTCGCTTAAGCGATTTAAAAATGAGCTCATCTCACTCCTTCTAACTGGAGGTGGTGAAGGAAACCGTTTAAAAAAATAAAAAATGGGGAGAGAGAAAGAGAGAGAGAGAGTCTCTGGAAAGAAAAATGATAAAACTGATCGCGTTTCCATAGCAACAGACTGTCTCAATCTTCTTTTTGGAGATGAACAGTGTCCCAGATCTACCTTTCAGAGTACAGAAGTTGGATAATAACGTTAAGAATAAATAATAATAAACAAATTTCAAAATTACACTTAATAATAATTGAAAAAAATTTTTTTCATAAATAATTTGTCAAAAAATTAATTAAATTCAAATTTTTATCATTAATTATCTTACATTATTATTATTTACTTAAACACACACACACACACACATTTATTTATTTATTCATAAACTAAATTGGAAGTAGGACTAAGTTGGAGAGGAATTAAAAATTATTTAAATAAAATATTATATTAAAGTATTAATAAATGACATTATTAATTTTAAAAAAATGTTTAATTATGTTTATGCAATTATTTAATAAAGAATTTTTCCCGTAATCAGCATATTGTATAAGATTTTAATACTATTTATTAGTTATAAGTGTGAGGGAGTGGATCGATTATCTTCTATCGCATCAATTTATTGAGATAACTTAACAATTAAATCACCTTTTAGCTTAATTATCGAGTCTAGTATATAAACATACGTGGAGGTTATTGAGCCTTTTAACATTGTATCGTACACGGCTCTTTCTATGCTTCAAATGACGATATAATTACAGAGAATGAGTAAAATTTCTGTTGTTTATAAATAAATCTACAAATTACTGAAGTTTACACGCGTTTAAAGTCTAGAAATTTTTAAAAAATTAATTGCAAAAATGATAGTTTCATACGTGGAATACAGTAGTCGTGGGAGCGAAGAGTATCAGCCACTCCCATTTAATATTACTTAAACCACGCCTTTTTTTCTCTCCCGTACTGAAAATTGATCTTAGTTTATTGTAAAAAAAAAGAAAAAAAATGTCTCCAGTACGTAAATTTCTTTAAGAAAATCGCCAACAATTTCGTCAAATAATTAAAAATGTCTCATTTAAATACGTCATTAAATACAGGCGAACGTGAAAATTTTCAAATTAAGAGAAATATGTAAGTTTCAACGATAATCGAACACGATTGGTTAAGCGGCGGACACGTGACCGAAGTTTGAATTCGAATTTATGAAATCGACAAATTTACGCGAGCACATGCGTTAAAAGCGTGTTAAAAGTATGAAAATTAAAAAAAAAAATATTGCAAAAATATCTTATCCCCGGCTGATAATTGCGATAATGATTATTTACGTCATCAAGAACTTTGCACGACTGATAAGGAAAAGATTATAATTTTTATTATTATATATTTTATTTATTTATTTATTTATTTAAAAAAATTGAAAATTTTATTTAATTAAAGTCAAACTTTCCACGTTTAATCTATCGAAGTAAAACGAATTTCTTTAATGTAGAGAATACAGAGGGGAAGGAAAAAAACAGAAAGAAGAAGGGAGAAGGGGGAGAAGGAGGGAGAGAGAGAGAGAGAAAGAAAGAAGAAAAATCGAAGAGGGTAATAAAATTTTTCTTGGGAGAGATGGCGCTTCTTTGCAGCAAGTAATGCTGCAGTGCACGAGTTGCTGTACATATTCTGAACGTCAGATCCCGTCGTCCTTTGCTCTTACTAAATATAGACAGCGAGTGGTACAGTACATTATGCAGGAGAGTTAGATACATACTGCGGTTAAACATTATAAACTTTGAATTTTCTTTCCTACTCAGCGTGCTTTAAATTTGATAAATTTGTTTTTTAGAAGGAGAAAAAAAAATAGTTTAAAAAAAGTTTAAAAGTGTATATTTTTATTAAAAATAATCCTCCACTTTTATGAAAATAAATAAAGGTTATTGTACAGTATATATGCATAAATACAAAAAGTACATTTTTATTTAATTATTTAAAATAAAATGCATAAAATTATTATAATTATTTTTAATAATATGATACATTCTACTTAAATTAAGCATTTTTTAAAGTAAATTATTGTCGATAAATATTTATTTTAAATAATATAAATTCGGTAACGTAATGCATTAAAATTGTGGAAGAAATTACGTTACTTAAGCGAGAATTTCGTTAATTTTTTTTTTCTTCTTCTTCTTTTTCGAAGAATAAATTTTGTTAGATGAATATTAATTTATTTAATGCGCACGAGATGGCAGCAGAGTAAATAATCTCTTCTCTTTCATTATTCACGAACGGGTAGAGGGATAACGGGCGCATGCTCAGTCGTCATGGCAACCTAACACGAGTTCTCTCCTCTACATATTTATGATAGTTTTAGGTCTACATGCACAAAAATGAAGCAATTTATATCGAATAAACGCCTCGATTCTATCCCCAGTGTTGCGTTAATTAAAATCTCTATGACGTAAAAAAATTCGTCACCTCATTCCGCATATAAATATATATACACATATACGTATATATATATTTATTTAAATCTCATTTAAGTTCAGATTTTTAAATAACTTCTTTCTTTTTTACTTATCTTAAAATGACGTAACAATGAAACGGTAGCCTGAATTAATGACGTCATTTCACACGTAGCTATGACGTTGAATATATTTAAATTTCTGTGCGGTGCCATTAAGAATTCATTAAATGAAGGATGTTTTAATATTATATGCAATACTTTTAATAATTTTCGTCGTATAAATGCTTGATGATGTGAAAATGTAGATCCAATCATGTTGGAGGTCAGTTAAACTCGTGCAAAGGATGATGGGTAATCGATACCGAATTCAATTTCCTCGTCGCCCAATCAAATTTACGTAGATAGCGCGTGCTTATTTAAAATTCCAATTATGGCCGCTCGAGTTTATCATTATCGAATAAGCGAATAATTATTATTATTTTAAGATTTCTCTAAAGGATTTTGACTAGAATATAATTTTAAAAAATAAATAATTGCTTTAAGTTTGTTGTTTATAACANTTTTAGTCGTAGATAAATAAATTAATTAATCAATAGTTTAATATATTTAAAAAATTTCCTTAATTTATAGTGTTTTATGCGAGTTTGTTAATAGAGTGAGTGAATTATTCGAAGATAATTGTAATTAAAAAAATACATATATACGAAGCTCTGACGTCACGTATTCGTTACAAACAACTACCCCGTGTCACGTGAGCGGGGATGGAATATTCCATTATTTTCCAAAGGAGAAAATTGTTAATTATAAACTAATACTTGCTTAATTAAATGGATTAGTTTTAAATGATTTATGCAATTGATTATGCGAATTAATATAGATGCGTAATTGATGCGTATTTTATGATATTTAACGCACATTGTTATTATAACTAGAGCATGCGCAATATGTAGGCGTGTGTATGTGTGTGTGTGTCGCTGGAAAATAAATAATATTATTGTTATTAATTTTAATTTTGTAATAATTATTATTATTTTAAGATTTCTCTAAAGGATTTTGACTAGAATATAATTTTAAAAAATAAATAATTGCTTTAAGTTTGTTGTTTATAACATTATACAGTATAAGTATAACAAAATATGTAGCAAATTATTATTATTTCAGAAGTATTTTTTTTCGCCTTAAAAAAACTCAAAATTGTTGATTATAATGGGAAAAAAATTTCGTAATGCCTTAAAATGCCTTCTTCCAGGCAAATGATAATAGAAAAAATAGAAAATACTTCCCCATGTGATACAAGATCATCATCAAATACTCACAATAGAGCAATAAATTTCCCTGGCAATACGCTATTAAGGTAAAGAAGTCTGTCAGTCTGTGTTTCAAACTCATTTTATGTCCAATCCCGCTTTATATATATAATTTTTTTTTAGTTTTGTAACGTAAAGAGGAAGAAGGAAGCTACCTATATACTCATAGAAGCGTATCTGGATACATAGAATACTAGGATTTATCCATTAAATATTATGGTATGATCTTTCATTGAAGAATAAGGGAAGGAGATTTTTCTGTTAAGTTTAATATTAAGTAATCATCTCGAGCTTCTCTAAATTAACGAAGCTTTCGTCAAACGTTAACATTTCTCTCTAGTAATACAACGAGTTTTCCTCTTTAAAAAAAGAAATACTAAGTTTTTAGAGGAAATACCTCTAAAAAAAACCACTAGTTTAGTAAGCGATATAACCGCTAGACGGTGTTGTTATGATTTTATATGGAAAAGAAATGAAAGTGGGTATGAGAAATTGCTCAGTAATTATTTAAAGTTTTATAAATTAGAATAATTCAATTTTAAAAAAAAATATCAGAAAATTTTTCCTTGTTTTCCTCTTCAGATATACAAATTTGAATATATTAGATTGAGAAGTAGTAAAGCAGAAAAATAAAACATGGATAACGACATTTATGAAGTGGAAGTAGGAAAGCAGTAAAATTTTGTAATGTCATACGATAGACACCACCGAAAAAGTATTCTCGGCCATATAACAATTCTTTGTTTTATTTATATTCTAAGATGCCCAATTTTGCAAATTGAAGATTTTATGTCCTCCTCCCCCTCTTCCTCTCTCTCTCTCGCTCTTTTCTCTCTAAGAAAGGGGGGAAACCAAGGGGAAAAATTGTAGAAATTCACCAATTTTTGAGACTGAATAATAAAAATTGATGTACAACTCGGAAGACTACTCATTTTTGTAATTTATTGGAAAAGTATTCCATCACACGATGCTTATAATTCAATAAAAAAAAATAGTATCCTTTTATTCANTAGTTTCATACGTGGAATACAGTAGTCGTGGGAGCGAAGAGTATCAGCCACTCCCATTTAATATTACTTAAACCACGCCTTTTTTTCTCTCCCGTACTGAAAATTGATCTTAGTTTATTGTAAAAAAAAAGAAAAAAAATGTCTCCAGTACGTAAATTTCTTTAAGAAAATCGCCAACAATTTCGTCAAATAATTAAAAATGTCTCATTTAAATACGTCATTAAATACAGGCGAACGTGAAAATTTTCAAATTAAGAGAAATATGTAAGTTTCAACGATAATCGAACACGATTGGTTAAGCGGCGGACACGTGACCGAAGTTTGAATTCGAATTTATGAAATCGACAAATTTACGCGAGCACATGCGTTAAAAGCGTGTTAAAAGTATGAAAATTAAAAAAAAAAATATTGCAAAAATATCTTATCCCCGGCTGATAATTGCGATAATGATTATTTACGTCATCAAGAACTTTGCACGACTGATAAGGAAAAGATTATAATTTTTATTATTATATATTTTATTTATTTATTTATTTATTTATTTGTTAATACGGTTTATAAATACACTACTTTATTAATATTAGCTGTAAATAAATAACCGGTAGTTTAAAGAATTTTTAATATATTATTTTTAGAATTTGCCAAGTGACTAACTGGTCTGATTCATTCTCCATGCACGCGTAACACTTTTCTAATACAGGAAATGTTGCGCCATCTAGTAAGAAAAATTAAGTGTTTGTTTTCGGTAACTTAAACCCCTTATTTACAACCTAAAATTTAATATAACGTGTTTAAAATTTAACATAAATTTAACCTTAAAGCCAGAACTACAAGCGAACGAAACCGATTCAAAAGTCGGACTCCCCTAAACTTAACAATGGACTGATTCCTTTCGTAATATTAATATATTACACGCGACTGTCGTCTAAACGTAGTCGGACATTAAATCTATTTTAATATTACGGAGAATTATTCGTTATAAAATGTGTTTACGTTGAATTATTCTTGAAGTGTGCCACGGCGCTTAGTGGTGCCATCTGTTAGCGATTTTGTAACATAACTGTTGAATTTTTTTTTTCTATCTGTAGTACAAAAAATGGGTTCCATCTTCACCTTGAAATTTATGAAAATCAAAGTCTGTTTTTTTTTTCTTTTTAATACTAATGCAATGTAGAAGAGTGAGTCAATGTAAATAACACGCAGTAGGCCACACGATTAAAATCTAGGGCATTTATTTTATTTCTTAAATTGATAATTGAAATTTTATCTTACGAATATTAAGTTATATACAGTATATATCACGCTTTGTATTTATGTTTTATGCATTTGGTATAGGAGAAAGTGCATAAAATATGGTGACAAGGTTCTCTATTAATAATAATTAACATATTAGATACGATCTGGTGAATTATGATTAGGAAAAATTCCTAATGTGAAAAGACAGAATGTATTGGCATTTATTAATAATTCAAATTCGCGGTGTACCCCTTGTAAATAATTTCTTTATTGTTGTATATAATGCAGCACCAATTAATACCGAACTATTTATGGATTAGGATTTCTAACAGGATTTTTTTCAAGAGGATTTACTTCGAAGATTGGAAAATATCCTCATAAAGAATTGTTGTTTCTATATGCGTGTGTGTATATAGGCCTATATAATGAAAGAAACAGGGCCTATATATTTGTAAGATCAACAGGTACTGAAATTTTTGTATGAAGGAGCCATTACAGAAAAACTATCAGCCAGGAAAAAAGTTTATTTTAGGAAAAAGACGAAAAATTCTCTCGCCCTTTGTAGAAAAGAAAGCTACATTCAGGTAGCCATTTTGTTTTTGTGCAACTTAATTATTAAGTTTCTTTCTTTTACGAATTGCAAGGTCATCAGATTTTTACCGATAAATAAAAAAAAAAGAAGAAGAAGAAGAAGCGGGATTTAAGAAAAATATTTTATATAAAGTTTTTCTGTAGATGCCTGTATTTAATGTATACATGAATTCTAAGAAGTAAACGAGTAATTGAGTGCGCGAGTGTTCATCCGTGCATTCGTTGACCTCGTATGTGTTGAATTGTCCTCGATTCCACTAGGATAATTATTTGATCAAATTTCTTACCACAATATCTCTACGAGAAAAATTATTCTGTAATAACACGGGGTTAATTATAATAAAATTCAATATTTTTATATACAAGATTATTAACTGATGCTTTGTGAAAAACCAGGAAAATAATACAAAAGTTTTAATGATGAAAATTCTGAAAAATTCGTTTAAGAAGTAGTTTTTAAGTAAATTTAAAGGATAAATACTTCTTTATACATATGTATACGTTATGACTTGTGATTAGAAGATGAAGCCATGATTTATTTAGGAATCTATTGTCTTTTTCAGAGAACAAACCTATAATCTCTCGTGGGATGCTTTGGATATTCCACCTTTCCATTTGCACAATTTACAATCTACATTAAAAACTGTACTATAAATATATGCAAAAATACAGTTTTATCAATCAATTAAAACTAGAACTTATATGAGATTACATCTGCAAGATAAAAATCTTGCAAAAAATCTTTATTCAAGAGAAATGGAAAAAAAAAACATTCTTGCTACTTTATCTCTATTTAACATCGTTTAAAATTTAAATATAATTTTTCTAATAAATTTTATAGTTGAATTACTATAGATAAGCTTAGAAAAATTGTCCTATAAGCTTGCTTCGACATATAAATTCTTCTATTAACCAATTGGCCTACTTAAAAACATAATGAACGTTTCTTTTTCTAGAACGAATTTTGTGCATAGACAATATATGGGGCAGAAGACTAAAAAGTTGATTAGACAAAGGAAAATAATTAAAAGAAAGAAGAACAATAAGTATCGTGTGTAGAGAAATGATAACTGTTACGTCCATTCAAACTTCTAAAGGATATTATTAATCTGTAAAATCAAAATTAATCACCATTATCGAAATGTTCATATACTCAATATTAATTGTTTAGTAGTGTGTCATTCTTATTCGTGATATAATCTAAATTCTCTATCTGTAGATGGATTGAATCGATAAAATGTGTCACACGAATGCGACAGTTATGATCCTATAAAAATAAGTGTATAATATTCTTAAAGGATCTCACATTTAAATATTAATTGATAAGCAACACCATTAAGGAAGGTACCGTTACGTCTTGCAATCATATTCTGTGTACAATATTAAAATTTCTTTCTTTAGGAGTTGTTTAAAGGAAACAATCCCATTTTTCCTCTTAATTTTTTCTCTTTTTCTCTTTCTCTCTCATCCTCCCAAGAAAGAAATGGGAAGTAGATTTAGAAAATGGAACATGAGCATGCACTTTTTTGATATTCCTGCATAATCTCCTCCTAACTCTTTCTTTTTATACCTTTCAACTACTTAGAGGTATACTTAAGGAAATGTTCTGTCATCTTTTGATAATTTTTAATCCTGTTCTAAATCCAGAGGAATAATTTGAGAAGGAATTCATCTTACATGTACATATCTATCATTGTGCAAATATTTTGTTACGTAAATCTGAAAAAAAATTTGTCACTTTATATATACCATTGGTCTAAGCCCATAGTGAGATAGCTGGAGAAGTAAAAGATCAAGTACTACACATCCAAGACCATAAAAATCCATAGAAATTTCCGAGTCCGGTCAGGAATCCAACTTGTATCTCTCGGAACTGCAGATTAATGTTCTTACCATTTCGGCTGGATTAAACCTTTACTAACTTTTCAGATGTATTTTGGACACTCATGAACAGTACTTTGAAGTCCCTCTTTAGCTTTCATTAAAGAAAGTTAACAAACTTCATATACAGGCCTATACAGGGCTCTTCAAAATTATCGAATGGGTTCGACAAATTTCTTACGTTGTAATCCGTTTTTGTTGCACTGTATTAAAAAACTGTTCAGTTTCTATTGTGTAATCCTTGTATTTGATTCCTTGTCCAAATTTATATTCGTCGTCTATCCCAGGTCATTGATAATACCTAAATAGGGGCCAGTTTCCCATAGAAATTCCTCACTAATTGAAACTGGTCCTTGTGGGAAAGTCCTTACGAACTGTTTTATATTATTACACTTCAGCGTAATAATATACTGTACGTATCTACATGATATTAAAGAGAATTAATTAATTGGAAGATCGATATATAGTTAAACGAACACCACAAGTGCAGCTTAAACACCCTCAATGATATCCCAAAACATTTCTAGATAAATTAGGAAATTGCTGCTCATTTTATAGTCTATAAAATGCTGTAACAATCTTCAATATTCGCCGTAATTTGTAACTAATTTATCAATACAGTATTTATTCTGTAGCGAGTCTATTAAAAACAGTAATATTTTTATTTGAAAATGATCTCTGTAATCAATTTTTAGCCTAACGTTCTCACAATTAAGATTTATAAATATAAGCTGTAAAAAAGGGCAATTTAGTTGATGCGGAAGATCTGTTTTAGTAGGTTGTAGTGAGAAAAATGCGAAAGAAAGACAATGGAGTACAGTACTGTAATGGAATGATGGCAAGAAACGAATATATTTTGTGAAAAACTGTATGTAACATATCATTTATATCTATGCTAATCTTAGGGTAGTGAATCATGTTTTATATAATATTGTAAAAAAGGGAGATAGTAAAATCAGTAGTTTTTTAATGGTGTTATGTGTCTGTTATAAAGGTTGTAAATTAAAACCAGGTGAATCTAGTTTTAATTCTTTTGTTGTCGAAATGCATAGTGATGTTTTATTTGTTGAGAAGTTTTAATCTATACTAATATTATAAAGAGGTAATGTTTGTAAGTATGTAAGTTTGTATGCAGCAGGTAATCTCCGAAACTACTCATCCGATTTCAAAAATTCTTTCACCAATATTTAAAATGGAACTTCAGGATGGACATAGGCTGTATATTATTCCGTTAAACATTCATATAAATTAAAAGATATAATCTAGGTTAAGGCTTTTATGTCCAACAGATGGCGCTACGAGTATGATACCTAAGTTTGCTTTTCTGTGAGGATGAACTAAAGCGGATCATCTTCTATCTATTTATATAAATAAAAATGTAATGTTCGTTTGTTCCTACCGATTCCTTTGAAATTTTGACACAACGCTGCATTCGAATACGCACGTGTTTTTATATAATATAAATTCAACCCCACTGAAGGGAGATGGTTAGGAGAAGGCTTACGGTAAAGAACTCTGCTTCTATTTATACTATTTTAGATGCGGGTTTTTGCGTTTTAGCGTTTTAATAGGGTACGTCAAGAGAATGTACACTAAGAAGAAATTTTTCGAAAAATTTCCCCCCACGGGGGAAGTGTTATAAATTTATAATAGATACATTTTGAGCCACAACAACGCATGGCGGGGTCTGCTAGTTGTTGAATAAACATAAGTTAATATATATATTATAACAACTTAGGAAGGAATGAAATTCCACACTTGCCCAATTTTACTTCTCTCCGGTCTTGTTACACTCCTTCAAATTGATCATCGAAATTTGATTTCACTAACAACAACTTCAAGCCTGTTTTCTTTTTTTATACTTAATACTTTTACGATATAATCATTCATATCCTTAAATATCTCCATTTATTTTCGTTTAATTTCGGTTTAATAATAAACTCGTCACTATAACATTTTATATTTGCATAAGTGTTTTTATAATACTTGAACTGCGCATTGCATTTCACTGTAATATTCTATTTTGTATGAAAGATTACGAGTACACAAAATGGATCATCACGTAATAAACTATTGTAATTTCATTTATTATGAAATGTGTGTGTGACTGGTGCAAGAATGCATAAATTTAATTATTTCATTATAAAAGGATTAAATTTCATTGTTATCCTATAGCTGCAATGCATTTTTCACAATAATTGAATATTTCAGTATTTTATAAATTGAATACTTGACAGGTAAGTTCAAGGAAAGTTAAAAATTTTTTTACACCGTTATCTCCAATTATTTTTCTTTGAATTCAATATAAATAAAAATCCTTACATAAGGATATTCAGGGGTCAGTATGTGTTACTGAAACAATGAACTATTTTAAATTAATTTTTCGATTGGTATATATAAAGTCCTTCGACCATACGATATAGTAAAATATATTCTAATTTCAAGCATGGAACAATACGAAAATTTTAAGAAAGAATTCGGGACATTTTGCGAAAAGATAAAAAATGATTTGATTAGAATAGAAGAAGAAATAAGAAAATTCTCTGAAGAGCTAGACGATTATAAAATTCAAATTCTTAAAATACAACCACGATCCTTGTTATCACCTCCCAAAGAACAGATACAGAGTGATGGGATTCACGAAATGGATTCAAATTTGGAAGGGGAATTTGAGGATGATAATTTCAAAATACGCATCGATGTCAGCGAATTCTCCGAAGAAGATGTTTTTGTTTTAGTCGAAAATAACAAACTCATAGTAAGTGAAGAGTTTCAATTAATATTTTAACTCATATTTGAATATCATTAATATTTTTCTACAGATAAATGCCAAACAAAAGAATGGTAATAGTGAATTGAATTTCGAACTCCAACTTCTCCATGGATTTAAAATCAGAGAACGTAAAACATTCCGTTATAGATGGGATATTATCAGTAGAAGGAAAATTATAGAATATAGAGGAAAGACTGCATTTGATAAAATTAAATAAAAATTACATATAATAAATTGTTATCCTTATTACTTTGCAAGAAGTTTTGGGATTTGAAAATATTTAAAATCATTATATGTCTTATATTCAGGGGCGCCGCTAGCTGTTTGAACGCCCGTGTGCAATACCGATTATGACGCACCCTGTCTAACTACGACTACCTACGCTGAGCGTGCCAGAAAGGTTCTTTAGTGTTGTCTCATAAGGGTGTGAAAAAAGAAAATAAATACTTTACAAAGAAAAACTATTTATTATTACTGTTATTTTTGTTTACTTAAGTGTAAAAGCATGTAAATATTTATCTACAGAACTCTTCTTGCTTTTATGTTTGCGAAATCTGCTATCAGTTTTCTTGTATCCAAGCTAAGATCTCGTGTTCAATTGAAACTATAGCTAAATTACTTAGTCTTTGCTGGTGCATTGTTGATCTTAAATAGTTTTTTATATAATTTTTAACTTTGAAAAGGACCTTTCATCAAATGCAACTGAAACCAGCAATGTAAGTAATATTCTTAGTGCTATTGCTGTGTTCGGAAAAATGTTGAAATTAAGTCATATTGTAAGAGGGTTTGTGGATCATTAGACTGGTTTTCTGGAAAATGCGACTTTAAAGTATTGATTTCATTAAACAAATCAATACCCTCAATGTCTGTTTCACTACTCCAAACGTCTTTAAGCTTCAGATTTAATCCTAACCAAGTTAAAATATCATTAATTATACTTAAACTCATGTGAGAAGAATTATTAACAAAATAATTGCAATTTGATATGCGATAGAGCTGTTCGAATGCGAACAAGTGCAAATTGAGAAGGAAGCTCTGTGGGAATTCCCTATTTCGCCAGTCCTGTCAACTTCTGTCATAAGCACGACTATGGGTACTTGGCTTTCGGGCGCCGCCGGATGGTTCTACCTGGCGACAGACGATTCGCATGGCATCTTAATTCTGATAAATGCCAATAGAGGCGCTGTTAACGCTATAATATAAATAAAAATATAGTAATTACGCGCCGGTCGGATTTTTTTCTCCATGCGAAGACATTTCTTATGCTATAAGTATGATGGGTATTATGACAATGACTTTGAATATTACGTGACCGATCGCTCGATTTGCCGCCCCCTGGACGTGCCGCCCGCGTGCGGTGCACGCCTTGCACCGCACGCGTATTTTATTTATTTTATATTTATTTTAAACTGCTGTTATTGTAAATTCTTAATAGGGTTAGGCCATCATGTAATGTCAATAATTGTACCATATTGACTATAATAACGAACGTCCTAATGGTTGAGTGGTTAAGGTGATAGCTTATCTCTCTGGGGACTCGGGATCGAGACGAGTCGTAAAACACCAACAATAGGGCCATAATTACTTAAAAAACAGAGTCCCTTTTCACGGGAAATCCAGAACTTGGATGAGTACCTAACTGCTCGTATGACACACCAATATCTATTTATTTTTCTTTTTCGTCTAGGAGTGTCTGCAAGACCAGAAAAAGAAGATACAGTTTTTTTGAACAATGTTTGCATTTTTCAATCGCTTATAGTTCTGCAACAACTTTATAGAAAAGCCTGAAATTTTGCACACTAACTACGAAAACAATTATCTTTCGAACGAGATATTCGGAATTACTTTTGGCGTTTGGGGGTGGATTTCCCCAACCCCGAAAATCGAAAACTCTGATTCCTGTCTACATAGGGCTGGTTGCCTTGTAAAACGGCTGTAATTCAGAGGTATGAGCAAACCAGTGACGTAATCCGTTTTATTTGAAACGGACTATGTCATTGGTTTGCATATTCTGCTGTACTAGTAGCCTGGGCCGCCCCCTAGTCGGCGTTTTAGCAGTATTACAAATTCCTATGAGGATGTTTAATGCACTTAATATATGAAAGCCATGAAAGGTTTCTATTATTATATTAAAAATTAGCTTAACTATTTCAAACCTTATCGTTTTATCGTAGTGGTTCAAATCTATCTGGTTTTTCGTTATTCGCCCCCTAGTGAACATTACAGGCATTCCGTGACGATAATAAATTCCTATTACAAATATAATGAATTATTTATATTGTTATATTGACCAAATAATAATTTATTGGCCAAATGAATAATAATAATTTATATTGTTCATTTAAATAATAATTAAAATCGTTAATTTAATTTGAATGTTTTAAATATGACACACGATAGGGGCGCCTCTAGTGGCCGTTATCAAACGGTTACGGGACAGACGGACACGTTGAATGGGTTATATATATAGATTAAAACTGTTTTACAGTGCAACGCGGCTATAATCAGTCAGTTTTTACTTGGCGCGGGTCATTACCGTGATTTTCGATTTGTGTTTAATGTATTTTCTTGATTTTTAAATAAAGTTCTATGATTATTATTATTATTTTAATTTACATTTAAATCAAATTTTTTATATGAATCACGACTTTTGAACCTTTCCCTCGGCGTTAGTTTTTCAAAGAGCGCCATTAAATTTGTTTCTTAATATATTAATTTATCATATTCAATATATTTAAATAAAAATTACTTTTTGGTTAAATTAATTTTTAAATTTCTGTGCATATTATTATTAATAATATAATTATCAAATATTTATTAAGTTTTTAATATTACAAATTTCAACCGCTAGGAGGAGTCACGATAAACAGCGAAATTGAAATTTTTAAAATTTCAAATTTAGGCGTGTTTAGTGAAAAAGACAAGTATGAAATTTTAAACTTCTTATGCCCAAATGTCTCAATATGGTGCTACTTTACAAACGTACAATAATGAATTGGTCATGTGTGAGTTAAAATTTTAATTTAAAATATTAAATTCTAAATTAAATTTTAATTTTTATACAAATACAGTAGATATATTTAACAGTTTCGAGGTGAAATGTGGCCTTATCAGAGCTGTCGACCATGCCCATAGGAATAATATCAATCAGAATAAAGAATTACCTGTAAACAAAACCTCTGAAAGTATTTGCATTCTTATAATATGAAAAGTAAGGTCTAATTGTAATAATAGTATCTACCCCAAGCCTTGATTCAGTGGCCTAGGACAGTAATAATTATTATGATTGTATAAATTTGTAATTACTTTGATTTTAAAATTCCCAAGTAGTGAAAAGTTATAACCGTAGCGGTCTAGAAAATGTTAATAACTGTGGTTATAAGAGGTGATGAATGGACAGCATTTATCAACTCTTATAACCATAGTTATTAAAGTTCTCCATAGCTTTTCACTAGGGTAAGGGGCATTGCCTGGCAGCATCGTTCCGATCTTAACGTATCTGGGTCGGATCGGCTGTGAAAATTTGAGTTTTAATTTGGATTTAATCTTAGATTCTTTGGAGGGGCAGGTTGATACTTTTACTACTAATGTATAAAGAAGTTATTGCAGAACTGGAGGAAATGTCGAGGAAAATAAAATTCACATCTTACTGAAAATCCAGCAAAATAAGTTTATTGAATTTGTAAGCTGGAACTAATTTATAACACAGAATACACTTAATGCGGGTCTACCAAAAGTAGCTAAAAATGTTTGTTTATTAGACAGTTACTGCTGGAAGGTAGTTAACATGGCTGTTTCTATTAGCTTTGTTTATTTCTAACACCTCCAAAGTATTTAAGGGAATTAAGGTCATTGGCAGATCTAAGAATTTTAGCTTTGTTCCAATTAACTTGTACATCTTTTAAGCTTAATAAATGTTTGTTTATTAAAACGTATTTCTGGAGTTTCTGTAACATATGAATTTTATTTTTCTTTAGTACTATAGACATTGGGCCATTTAGACTAGCTAGAAATTCTAGTGATGATAGATACATAAACTAAAACTACTTTGAATAATGAAATTTTTTGTGAAATTAGACTTTATAATTGAATTTCATCATTACAATGATATTTTATAATCTTGCAATTTTTTTAAGTTTTTATTAGGAAGATAATTTTTCTAGTTTAAATGGTTTGTAAAAAATATAATTTACAATATAATAGATTTATTGTAAATTTCAGTATGATGGTATAACATACATTTTACAGTTTACGCATCATCTTGTGTTAGCCCAAAACTTCTCTATTCCTTTCACTGGTGAAATATTTCATTTATACTTCCAAAATCACTATGGAGTTTCATTTTTATGCCATTTCCTTTATGATAAAAATAATAATAATAATGCAATGTTCTTTAGGAAAACATATACAGAATTTCCAGATTGCATTCTTTGTTTTATTCTTCTGTTCTTTTTTTATTCCTCATTTAACTAGTGTTAAGTTATTTCTATTAGCTGTATTTTGTCTCAAAGGGGAAAGAATGGTAATAGATTTGCTAATTGAAGTGATCACAGTATAGAGTAATTTTACGTGTTTCTGGTTCCAGCAGAACAGTTCAGAAAGAAAGAATTGTTTGTTTTTGAATAATAAAAATGTACAATAAAAGATAAAAATTAAGATATTCATAAAAGCCATAATATTACAGTTTATCAAAGACAGCTCTGCCATCTTGTGTGCATCATGACTACATTTTGATTGTGTCTTTTTTGTCTAATCTCTTAAGACATAAACAGTACTCTACTGGTTATAATTCAATTTTTGTTTAAAAATCTAGTTAATAAAATTAATTTTTTTAATAAAAATATAATAAAATTTTCTTATACAGCATTATAAATAATAAAAAATTGCAACAAGGATGTTTTTAATACAGTAAAACCTCATTAACTTGTAAGTTGAACAGCATTAAGTCAAACATGTGCACAGTATACAGGTTTTCCATATAATATGGTCACCTTAAGTTGAATGCCTTTTCTTAAATCTATTTTCCTGTATACCTTCTATCTTTGATAGGACTGTGACCTTCATTTTCTTATATTCTGTGTGATTACAGATGATTAAGATAAGCTGACACTATAACTCCATGCCAGATACACCACCATATCATTATAACTTTGTGTTGATATCCTTTTACTGATACAGTATGTTTCTGGCATTCTGATATGAATTAATGGGGCTGCCTTGAAAATCCATTGTCAAGTTTCCTCCTTGTATTCCAACCAGAACACTACACAATTTTATAATCATTCTGTGAACAGATTCATGAGAAATGGCTTGATAACAGGAAATTTATGGTCATAAAAAAAAATGTCAGAAAATCGGATATTAAACCTAACTCAAAGCTGGGTTATTTTAATCCCTTAAATTTTGACTTAACAAGGTTTTACTGTATATAACTTTTTCTTTGAAAAGCTACTTTATAATTTTGTGTGAAAATATGTGAATAATCAAAACAGTTTTAATTATTTAATAGATATTGAAAAGTTAACATTGCATAGAAAAGAATTACAAACACAAATTCTTCACCTGGAAGAAAATAAGGCAAAATTGCAACATGAAATCAGATCATTGAACGAACAACTTGGTCAAGTTAATCAGCGTTTGGAAAAGAAGTTGGAAATTCGTGACCAATATGATAAACTAATTATGGAGACAGAACAGGCTTACTCAAAAGTATGTATGATTTATTTATAAATCTTTCATTTAAAGATTTATTTTAAACTACATAAAGCATCCAAAAACTCTGATGTTTTATATCTTTAATTATAAGATCTTTCTATTCATAACAAAGATTGAACACATTCCACATGACATTTATTGACTGACTGAAAGTAAGAAAAACACAGTGGCAAATAAGCTTTATTTAGTATGCGGATTGTATTGTAATTGTTAGAATCTTTTTTCCAATCAATCATAAGGCATTTTTAATGGGTACACTGTCAATATTTTACTTCAAATTCTAACCAGTTAGCAGAAGAATTATTTAAATTGTTCTAAATTTTGAGAAATGATGGGACAAAATTTAAAAATGTTTATTTTCTAAGTATTTTATTACATTTTTATTCTTTAAAATACATTTTAGATTATGCTATCCTGGTTGCAAAGTTTCTCTCTCGAAAATAATAATTATTTTCTTGACTGGATAAAAAAAAATACCTTATTTTTATAAACTCAATATGAAAAGCACAGATTATTTAATTACTGTGAAATAGTTTATGGCAATTTAGAAGTTTTTTTTGACACAGCTAAATGATAATTCTACAAAGGTGTGTTCAAAAAGTTCAAAGAATGGATCCGAAAATGAATAATAATAAAATTAATAAAGAAATATTTTCAGTTCAAGAAACATTTAGAAAAATTGGTTAATTTCAGGGATGGCAAAACTTTCTTCCATTCATCTTGTATGAGTTCTATTGATTGAAACCATTTTTCTTTTAAAGTTTTGTCAGCTTTTGATAAAGAAAAAAGGCATTAGAGACTAAATAGAGGAATAAGGTGTTTGTAGAAGAAGAGTAGTCCTGTTCAACTTTAAAAATAAAATGATTTGAGTCTGTTGAAACTCAGACAATGAATGGAAGAAAATTTTACCAAAAAAGAAGCAAATCATTATAAATGATTTCCAAATTGGAAAAATGGTTGAAGAAAGTGTGTTGAAGCTCAGGATGTTGATTTATTTTGATAAATATTAAATAAAGAAATTTTTGACTTATTCCTAGAACTTTTTGAATACTTCTTATATTTTATTGATATTATGAAATAAAATTTTATTACTACTTGACTACCAATTCAATTAGCTTAAGAATTCTCATACCTTATTTCTGCAAACATTTTCAGATATAAAAACCATTATCTAACCAAAAAACCATTATCAAACAGAAAAAATTTCCAGAAAAAAATATTTTTAATAAATCCATGTTGTCTTTTCTATCTAGTATTCATTTATTTTTTTTAGTGAGGCTTTACGTTTTAGATTTCGCACTTTGGTGTTATGTATAATCTTCAACTGTTCAGTTATGAGCCTTATATTTTTAAGAACAGAGTCAATCAGCATTTGTCTATGTTATAATAAAACTCTCTCATTTTATCTGTAAAGATATAAAAGTCATAATATAAAATAAAGAAACATATAACAAATAATTCTTCAAAATGAATTACATTATTTATTGGGAGAGATTCAAATCATTTCATCTTATTTGTTAACTTTTCTATTTCACATTTGTGTAGAACGTGTGAAAGAAAAACCTACAAATAATAACCTACAGCAGACAGTATTAGGTAATAGTTTCACCAATTCAGTTTCATATTTAAATAATAAAGTAAAAATCCTTAAAAGTACATTTTTAGGTCATAGAGAAACTGAATTAAAATACAGTATCTGTTTCATTAATATAAACAGAAAAACAATTATTAAGAATTGTTATTATTATTATTAAGAATGGCTAAAAAAATTCCTCATTAAATCACTAGTAATTTTACCTACAATTAATAGATTATGTATTAATAATAATGACCAATGATTAACAATGGAAGAATTTAAAATAAAATACTTTTGGAGATGATATTCCAGATCAATATATTCAAGTCTGTATTTTTTAATTATTTGTTATAAATGTTAAATATAAAAATTATATAAAAACTAGCAGGTAAGCCTGGCATTGCTCGGTCAAAAAATAAGAACAAATATTAAGATTATCTAATTTCGTACTTCTAACATTTGTATTACATTATAGAATTTGGTTTATATAACTACAAAGGTTATCTTACATAGCCAATCTTACCCGTTTTCACCAGGTGCAAGAATTAGGTTCTCCTCTTCTGAGGCTAATTGGAGAATGTTTAGATGGGTCTAAAAATATGTTCGATTTTCCTCAAAAATGCAAACAGTCACATCTAAAATAGCCTAGTAGAGTTCTTTTCCTTAACCCTCCCTTTCCCTATGGGGGGAAATTTCCAAAAATCCCCTTCTTAGCATGCATTTACATGACGTAACCTAACTGTATACAAAATTTCAACTTTCAACTACTAATTGTTTGTGCTCTGTGATTATTATTATTATCATCAACCCATCTTGATTATATTATAAGATAATCTTCAAAAAAGTTTTTATAAATGCCGGATACTGGTACTTATTATATAATTTTGATATTTCATTCAGTTTGTAATTTACTTGATAATATAACATTTCAGTTTAGAATTTAGATAAACTTAGTTTCTATTTTTTTTTTGTTACATATTGTTTTCATAAAGGTCTTTAGAAAAATAATGAAATTTTGTACTGTTCAGTTGAAATACATTCTTATATTCTTATTATTAAAGATTCTTAAAAAAATATACAAGAAATTTTTAACATAATACAGTATTTTTTTTCAACAGAATCTTTATAAATATTTAGGCACTAGTCTGAATGTTCTACTGAAAAATATGTTTCATAGAAGTGTGTTAATTACTGTTGAAATCACTACAGTACACGTTTCTGAATTAGTTCATTGCTTGAAAGTATTTGTTTCCAAGTATTTAAAGTCTGTAAATGTTGTAATTGCTGAGATCAAAATTGATGTATTTTACCAAGAAGGGAGTAAATAGCTTGGATTGCTAAAAATACTTATTCAACACACTCAAAGTATCTCAATAATAAGGAGCAATGAACAGGAAAACAAAACAGTGGGCACAAGAGTTCAACACTAAGAGAACGATGTGCAGTTATTCAATGTTCATTGCAAGGAAACACATCCATTCAAAAATCAAAACTGAATTGAAGCTGAACTGTAGTTAAATCAACAGTACACAATGTTTTGAGATCAACAGACAATGTTTCTTTCATCAAAATGAAGACAGGAAACCAGATCGAGAAGAAATACAAATAACTCTGATTACAGTTTGCCAGAAACAACTTTGTAAGAGGGGAAGTGTTGCAAAAAGTAATTTTCTCAGATGAGAAAAAGTGGAATCTCAACAGACCTGATGGTTTTAAGTATTATTGGACAGACAAAAGACTAGATCAAAAGCAGTACTCGGAGATTAGCTGGTGGTGGTATACTTATGACTTGGGCGGGGATTGGATGGAATGGAAAGACACATCTAGTATTTATTGAAGGTTGAAACAACTCAAACTTATCAGGAGCTTGTCTGAAAGCAGCTTCAAACTTATGAGCAGAACTTTTGAGTTTCTGCAGGATAGTTTAAGCTTCTATGTACCAAAATCAACCTTATCCTTTTTTCAGAGCAAGAACTTTTGAGTTTTGGACTGGCCATCTCTCAGTGCAGATTTAAACCCAATTAAAAATTTTTGGGGTGACTTGGTTTTCCAAATGTATAGCAGTGGAAAGCAATACAAGACCGTTATTGAACTAAAGACTGCTCTCGTTGAGGCATGGGAAAATACTCCACAAGAATGACTGCAGTCTTTAATTAATTCAATGTTTAATCACATTTTTAAGCTTGTTTCCAAAAATAGCAGCAAAATCAGCTACTAATTTCAATTTAAAGATATCATAAGTGAAGATGTTCTATTAATGTTGGACATTCTATTTCTGCTAATAGTATCTAGTTCTTTTGTCTATTAATAATTTTTCTTCAAACTTGTGCAATAATAGTTGATATTTTGCTATCAAACATACTAGAAAATTTCATCAAAGTTATATAAAAATAATAAGCAGTTTCTAGGCGATCACTGTATGTTCTATTATTGCTGGAAGGACTGTATACTATAGTTCAGTCTTGTTTTATAATGTATAATATTCGTAGTGGTACTACATGAATTAAATTTGTTAAAAATTCTACAAAAACACTATTCTACATATCTTTTCAAGATATTAGAATAAATTTAAATTATTAATAAAATACTTTCTGTTCTTTAAGTTAAAATCAATAAACATTTTAATTTTTTACATTTTATATATTAATATATAAAAAATTGCATCCTAATATTATATTCTGTGCTCTGGTTTTTCAAATGCTGGATCTTTGCTTCTTATATTCAAATATAGCTGGATATGAAAGCTTTTTTGAACTTTTCATGATTAATGAATTCATATATTTTCTAACTGATATCTTTCAGTAGTAATTTGAAAAAGTTATATTGTTACAGGAATAATTTCACACACAAATTTTACTTCTATCTTATATTAACATTAGAAAAACTTAATTCTATGAAAGTACTTTTTAAGTTTAATTTCAGTTTCATTTACAAAAGGTTAGTAAAAATTACAAGAGATGCTTTAATAGAGTATATAAGCAATACTTGAACAATATTAATGATTTGTATAAACTGTTCAAGCACATCTCATAAGGTTGTTGTTTAGTTGCGAAGTTGTAGCTTATTAATACCATTAAAATATTTTAATTGATAACTTCTGAAAATCAATGTTATAAATAGGGAGAGGGCTCAATTTTTAAACATAGCAGGCACTTCAAAAGGTTTATATCAATCTGCTATATGCTATAATGTAACAATCAAAGAAATTATAGGTGACTTGATATTGTGCTAGGCAAAACAATAGATAAACTAAATAGGTTTGTTTTTAACATTCTAGTTGCACTATGCAATCCCCATTTACTGTGCTGTGCACTTGCCAGTTGTGCCAGCCGGACCTCAAGCAAGCATTCGTTTGCTTGGAGTCTGGGTGCTGGTGCCGTGATTAACTGCCAGGTTATATCTAAATTCAAATATCTGGAAGTGAAGGCTTGCTTGGGGTCCAAGTGGTGCTAGTTGCACCACTGAATAGAAAAAAGTCAGGCCAATGTTCTTTAAAATTCACTTTCTTAATAAAAGTAACTCGATAACAGTCATACAGATCTTCAATAGTATTATGGTAAGTCTATGGCCAACTGTTGCTCATGACAAGGTGTGATTTGTTGTAACAGACAAGGCAAGTTACTTGCTTCCCGCATTTTCACAACTTAAGACCTCTTACCGGAATTTAAAACACATCATGTGTATAGCTCATGCAATTAACAGAATCTGACAGAGAATTAGAAATGACTTTTACCTTACAAATGAATAACAGATTTGTACTTCCATATAGGTTAATCCATTCAAATGTGCACAAACCATAGCAATTTCCTCCTCTGGTCAGCATTTTTCACATGACTTACAAATGATTTTCGTATTATTTTCACAAAAGGATTGAGACTTCAAAATAACTTTGTATTTGACAATTAAGATACAGTGCCTAAAGACAAAAGTGCTTATATTTTTGGACTCCTAGAAATTATTGATAGATGATATGAAAAAATCCTATTAGCAATATTATTATTTTTTACTTCTCTGGCTGTTATATATAACAGAGGGAAAGTATGGTGATCGATCAAAAAATGACCCCCAAGATTTTTACATTTTTGGACACTTGAAATGTTAAGAATTTGAGTGTAATTTCTGTATGTATGGATGTTAGTGTATGTGTGTGGAGGGCATATTTTCTTCCCCTGTTTGAAGCTTAATAACTCCTGTGTTTTTTGTTGAAAATTTCTGAAATTTTTCAGGGAGATTGATGATATTAAATTTTGGTGATTAAAGGGCAAGGGATGAGGTGTTAATGGGGGTTGTATGTATTTCTAGTATGGTCGAACTTAATGACTATTTTACTCGTTATTAGCATTTATAATCTTTTATAAGACCATCCAACCCCAAAAATTAAGCCTTTTACCATTTTATAATAGTTAAAGATATAAAAAGTTTTTAATAAAATATGATAACAAATGATGCCACCAAAATTTTAAATATTGCTTGAAAAGTTGAGCAACTTGTTGCTGGTATTATATCAAAATTAATGTTTGATAAAGTGTAAGCTTATTTCTGACATTCTGATTATTGAGTGTTTAATTTTCAACAGATGGCATCATTTATGATCTGCCTTTTGCAATGTCAAAAGTTCTGATAAATTTGCAACTAACAGTTTGTTAGATTTCTTAATTATATGATCAAAATAAGTCTATTTACAAAATTTTACTTTTGTTTTCTGGACTAAAATGCAGTATTAAGTTTATATTTGTAAGCTTTACTCGGCACAAAAATTGCAACTTTTATTAAAGATTTGGAGGTACAGTATTATGTAACAATAGTGGCCAAACTATTGTGGCTCTAGAGTGTTATCAGTACAGTTCATGCAATATTTCTGATCATTTATAGATACAAAATATAAGAAGCATGATCATTATACTCTTACAATGTTATGATGTATTACCATAACAGCTCTTACCAATGTTGACTCTAAGTGCAACTCTTAAATCACATATGGTGGAACCTCGGTATACGATCTTAATCGGTTCCTGATGTTTGGACTTATACTGAATAGGACGTATACCAAATCAACCTTTCCCATAAGAAGTAATGTAAAAATGAATAATCCGTTCTCATGTAAAAACAATTGCTAGCTTTAAACATCTCTCTTACTGGCTAGTTCCTGCTTGATTTTTCATGAGATCAGGATGTATCTTTTTAGCTTTCTTTCATATAATTGCTTCTGATATGCCAGCACACTGTTTTTCAGTTATTCAAAGCAAAAGCAATTTCTCAACATGATCTAATGTTTAGAAATCGATTTAATCGCTTTCGAACGTTAGCAGATTTAATAATGTCTTTATTTTTCACGATTGCCGATACTGTCGTTCACGGAATACGGTATGCAACAGTTAAATCTCGAACATGCGCGCCACCTTCATATTTCTCAACAATCTCTTTTTTCAGTTCCATTGTGATTCTAGTCATTTTTTTATTTTTTTGTTGCTTTTCATTTGCCTTTTTGCAATTCATAATTAATAAAAATAATAAAATTTTACTTACAAATTAAAATCAGAAGAAATTTAACAAAGTTATAAACCGTGGTACTGCAAACATCTAGTCTGGTCTAGTACACCGATAGTGCTACTTGTTTATAGATGGCGCTTATAATTGAATTAAGTCGTATACCGAGCAAAATTTGTTTTGTTCAAAAGGGACGTATTTTAAGGCAGACGTATACCATGGTACCACTGTATAGTTGATTTCTCTTGTTCTATGCAGGAAGAGGAGTTGATTTTGGGTTAATTTTTCATAATAAAAAACTTTCATAGTCCTTTATACAGTGTGATTGAAGTGTTATGCACATCAGAGTAGCTTTTATAAATTGTTTTGAAATTTTGTAATGTCCTGTCAAGATGACATCATAAGATTAGCTGAAACTTTTGTGATGCTGTATGTTGTCTGACAATTTCAAGAAGTGTGGCATACTACTTTATTAACTGTGAAATAACTCATTATGACTGGTAAATGTTGTTTTACCAGTCATAATGAGTTTTTGTGTTAGAACAATATTTTGCCACTTGATTCTGTGTTTAAGCCCTGGGGCACACAGGTTACTTAATTTTGATGATCTAATAAACACAGTCCAGTTGGAAATTTCCAGAAATATTGGAAGCTGTTGTTTGCCTAACATAGAGCTGTGTAGCTCTGGCTAGTCTCAAGTCTGCTATAAGAGAGGAGGGTGATGGTGAGATTTGGATAAGAGGAGGATAAGAGTTGATGGTGTAGGAAGGATATCTGACCATAAAACAAATGCCAAATTTAACTGTCCCTTATAAGAAACAGGTACTGTACTGTACTGTACTGTACAATGTGCAGAAGTGACAATAAGAAAACCTAATAGGCTTTATTATTGTCACTTCTACACATACTGTCCCATACATTGTTAAATAGGAAAATGTTTTTAGTGTGTAGCTATAAATCAATTGTTTTAGTTATGTACTTATTTGATCTTAAAACATTTCTGGATTATTTTGATGTCCTCATTCTGTCAAGTTTTGTTTTGTTTTTTTTTTCAGATTTTAAAATATATTTAAAGCTCTGTTTTGACATGAAATATTCTTATTCTACTTAAAATAAAAAAAACAATATTCATAAATTTTTTAGTATATGAGATTGAGTGACAGTTTTATGCAGGGCTGTGAAGTCAGAGACAAGCCATTGACTCCGATTCTTAGAATTTTAGAATGTCCAACTCAGACTCTTGCCTCTAAATAATAATTTCAAATATACTTTGATTGTATTAACCTATTTCATCACTATCAAGAGAATTATTAGGCTACTTTTAAAGCATTTTTAAATTAATCATCATCATCTTCAACCACACATTGCCACACAAAATGTTTTCCATCTCTGGTTGTAATAAAGTATTCAAAACACTAGATTTATTGACACTTAGACAAACCTGAATTTTCTTAGTCATTTTATAGACAACTTATAATAATAAAAATTTAAATTAGCTGAAACAGAATGTATTTGAATATAAATTTCTGAAAAGAAAATCAGTAGTAATTAGTGATAACAAATGAGTACATAAACTAAACCTTAATACAGTAGACCCCCCTTTAACATGGGTTCCTATAGTTCGGATTCCTATATCACGGCGAAAAAATTGCGACAGTATTTGTACAAACACGCTAAAAAAACTCGTATAATTCAGTAAAACGTCATTGCCGACTCAGGTTGCGATAGGATTGGTCAAATCTACACCAATAGCGGATATTGCACAAACCATTGAGTTTAAACGAGCAGCGGACCTACTAAAAACCATTTATTATTTAAAGTCCATAAAAATTGTGTTTATATTAATGATGTCTCCAAAGTTCAGCGAATTTTTCGCAAAAAAAAAAATAATTTATCAGGAAGCACGCGAGCACCATTCGATGACAAGCTCCACAACAAAAACAAGCTTAAGCAATGGCGTAGTCGAACGGTGCATGCTCAGTAAGTAATCCTACAATTTTTTGTTTATAGCATAGTTTATATGGATTATTCCCAAAAAATTATACGTATTTTGGAAATGTTGAGTCGAATTAGTGTAGAAGCGATTAATTTTATGGAAGAAACCTTTCAAACAGTCTTTGTAAACTGCATACGTGCCGGGCTGTGATTGGCTGGACTCGTAGAAAATGGATTCATAAAAACCGGAACATATCTACCATGTTATAGGGGGTCGACTGTATAATGAATTTTCAATATAACTATATAAATATATTAAATTTTAAAGTATAATTATGTATAAAAGAATATCTTTTAATCTTTACAGATACTGCAAAGTTCTCAAGCATTACTGACCGTTCTTAAGACAGAAACAATGAATTTATCAGAAAAAGATAAATCAATGCAAGCTTCGGGAAAGGTCAATCCTGAGATTTAAATGAATTTTAAAACTAAACAAGTTTGTATTTTTTAAAATTATTTTGTATTCAATAAATTGCACATCGTCTTTTAGAATTTTATTTATTTTTTTAATGGAAAATAAAATATAATAAATAAATGAAAAGTTCATGCAATGTGTTTACTTCAAAATTATTTTGATTAAGTCATATATATTTTATTTTAAAACTATATTCAAAT
>NW_019384940.1:113701-218468 GCF_000671375.1 Centruroides sculpturatus | reverse complement strand
AATATAATATTTATATACATATATAATTATCAAAAGCATGTAATGCTCACAAATTAATCAGAAGTATTTTTAATATTTCGTTCCAAATTATAAAGTATTTTGAGAAGAGGAAAGGCTTTCGGTCGGCGAACCTTCAAACTCGCATTTTCCATAATTTACCAGACGGGAGGTGTTTCTATTGTCAAAGATGATGATGGACTCCACCTTCTTTATCAAAATAACTAGGTTGGGAAAGTGCAAGAACCCTTTATTTATTGAAAATTGTTTTATAGAATGTAAAATACTTTTAACATCGGATAAATTGAATATTTAATTGATGCTTACGATAAAATTGCAATCAATCAGTCTTACTTGACAGCAAAAATTTCTTTAATTGAAAATATAACAGCTTATGTATTTAAAGAAAACAAAGAGGAAGGTTTTTCCGAGTGGTATATTTTGTGAAATGGAAAAATATTACAAGGTTTGCAAGATTTTTCTCAAAATATATTTTTCTATCTGGTTTATTGTGATAATTGTTTTAATGTATGTGGCATGCTTCAGCAATCTTTATCCCAGATTTAGAAAGTCAATTTCTTGCAAAATCATGTTCTTGCATCTTAGTTTTTCGCGTAACAAAACGTGAATTTATTACCAAAGATTTAAGCATTTTATAATATTTTTACTCTCATTTATTGCTATTAATTTCTGCGATGATTTTTTAATAGGAAAAGTTTAAATTTTTCTATTGCTACATAAAATAATGCACTAAATTTTTTATTATCCTTTGCAATATTAATTTCTCCTAAAGAAAAAATAAGGAAAAAGACATTGAGTATCAGGAAGTTTAACTTTCAAGGTATTTACCATCAATTTTTTTTCTCAAAATTTGATGATTTCCTCCATTTAATGACTGTCTCAGTAACAAAATGACAAAAAAAAAAGTCATTAAGATCAAAACTCTCAACACTAAGAATGATTATAGACTTTCTCACTTAAAAAAAGAGGACACTCTATGGACATTCACCCTGACGACCCTCTATTACTTTGCAGCGTGATCCAAATAGGCGTGTCCGTTTGACCCTCTTCGACCTTTCTTCATCGAGAGGTGTCAAAAGCGCGTTTTGTGCTATAACCAGATGAGTTGTAAGCCAATTAATATGAATGAGGTTTGTCTCTATGGGAAATATGTCACTGCTCTTCACTTTCCCTTCCAATGCGTTGCAAACTGGAGATAATTGCTGGCCACATAATTAAATTTAGAAAGCAAACACCCACCTCTTGTGAATATTATATTTTTCTCTAAATAATTCAATAAATTAACAGCTTTTATATTTTTCTTTTGATAGAGTAAGGTTAAGAAAAGGCTGCTTATAGAATAAATAAATCATTTTCTTATTGTAAAATTGAATATATTATAAATAGAAGTATTTTTAATACACTTAAAGTTGAATTGTTAAACCAGTTTCATATCTAGTTAATTTACTTTTCCGTTTTTTAAAGACACCAAACTGACTTCTTGCAAAACTTCAATTTTTCAGAAAATTATCACATGGAATTCTTTGTTTCAAAACACTTGACCACTGTTCCAATTCGTTGCATTCACGCAAATCCTAGTTTTGAACATTTTAAATGCAGTTTTGATTATTTATATTACATGTAATGAAGTAACTTATCGTTGAAGTCATGCCACATAACACAAAATAGATGCTGGTTTATGGAAAATTGTGTGGTTTCAACATTCAATTAAACAATAAAACGGGTGGTGTTTTGTGCCATTAAAAAAATCGAAGGGTTGATTAATCTGAACAAATACACACTTGATTGCATTATTTTTCTTAATAATAGAGTCAACTAATATATCGAACACCCCTCTAAATAGAATGAATTCATCCGTTACCGTAACAACGTTAATTACTTTACTATTTTCTTAACGAGAACGGACTATGGTAGGTTCTAAACAATGGATTTTATGCCATATTCTTAAATATTATATATTTCCTTGTAAGAAGTTAACATTACCAAATAGAGTTTAAAATGCCTTTTCAAATCACTGACATAACTCGAATTTACAGTTTGCAAGACACAAAACAATAGTGTGACGTAAGATATATATTAAAACTATGTCCCAAACAAGGCGAGTTACTTAGTTGTTTGTATTGACTGAACGATTTATGAATAGGTATTTGAAGAAAATTTACATTCACGTTTCTACTGTGCTGATATTTTTCTCCAGTGACAGCTTTCGAAGTAATACCTATAATTTATCTACCTTAAATTCTTTTATAACACTTATTATGGCAGCTCTGGGATATTTCTAAGTTGACAAATGCGTATAAGATGACAGTTTGAATCCTCATCAGAGCATTGCAGACGTGTCGAGGGGCCATAAAATATCCGTAAGATAGCTTCTGTTGGAAGAATTATCGCGACGACCTTGACCGAAATCTCTGTAAAATTATTAAATATTTGACATTTACCATTTCTGAAAGATATCAATTTTTTTACGTCCCACTTTGGCCGAGTTAACTAGTTGTTTTTGGAAAGTTTCATGCCATAAATTAGATAATATTCGGCAATTAAAAATGGAGAAAGAAACTAGAGTTTGTCACTTTCTTGCAGGAAAGTAACAGTTGTGAAACTATTACAGTAACATATGTGATATCCAAAGAAACCCTGGTCACGTTTTTCAGAAAATTACTCGGATGGGTTGCGCTATAATTTTCTGATACAAGATCTTTCCTTATTTTCTTCCTTTCTTATATATATATATATTTCTTGTAGACCCTCCCTTACAATGGATTAGTTCTTGAATAATGCATTGAAAAATTATGATAATTATCTTCATCCGATTATAATGCGATCAGGGCCAGGGTCGAATTAGTGTAAAAGTAAACAATAGTGCCATACTTTTGTCTCTCTTACCTTCCTATCAAGAAAATACCCTTGCAGTAATTAATAATAATATAGAAAAATGTTCCTCGAGGCTTAAAATAGTAAAAAAAATTTGCGTTTTATAATTAAAACTATTTATTTTTATATTAATTAATTAATGCGCTATGATAATTTTAAAAAAAACCAATAATAATTAGCTTAATTACGTATTTATAATGTAGATTTAAATGCAGACACTCCCTTTTAAATAGAATGAACTTGTCTGTTTCTATGACGACAATAATTACTCTACTATATTCTTAGGGAGAACGGACAATTAATTTTTCTCGATAGTTTCGGGCGGTTTAAATGTTAATTAATTTAAGTTTCTTGATAAAAATTGAACATTTCGAGATTATTTTAAACAAATTTAATATATTTTTCTTATATAATAGCGCAGAAAATTCATCTGCATATAAATGAAATAGATAAAGTTACACGTTTATATATTTATTATTTCCCTTAGCAACAATTGACCTTTAAGGAACCTGAATTAAGTGCACATGTTCCTCAACCACGTGTGACTGTTTTTTGTTCCCGTTTCTATTATTAGAAATATAATAATTCTTATGATCTCTATCGAAATATCCAAGTCATGAATCTGTCTGGATGTCTGTTTTCTTAATTACGAGGTGTTGGGAACGATTTTTATCACTAAGAAGAGAACAAAATTACATAAAGATTTATTTCCGTTACAGTTCATTCGTAACAGAATGGAGGTTACGCCAACTTAGTTTTGAAATTAGTCGGCGCGACCGCATCCAATATGGCGACGTGACTTAAACTTCGACATTCTCCTATTGAGAATGAAAAGACACGTGATCCCGAGGTCACGCTACGATAATTTTCTGTACACAAAACTATTAAATTCTAAACATAAGGAGCAGTTTGATTCCTTAATTACATATAAAAACGACATTTATAGAATCTGCAAAACATCAAACCTGACGAGTTTTTATGTTTTTTAAACTATATAAAAGCTTCCTAGCTTAGTTTAATCTGGAGAACAAATACTCATTGATGTGATCCGGGGTCCCTGACATGACCTTTTTCTACATTGTCTGCATTCTCTCCTCTTTAAAACACTGATTAAACATCTTAATCCGGTTTTTGTAAATGCAGGAAACTTCAAACAGTTATTTATAGATGGAAAATTTTTGTGTTTTTTGGGGTCATAACTTTGTTTTAATCTCTTAGATATATAATTTAACAATTTCACTCTAGCAATATCACAATTGCCAATCGTTTCCCCCCACTCTTAAGCTCCTTAAGATCCTTTGTAAATCTTCCTATTTTCAGTTGCTGGATCATTAAGAATTTCACACGGATTTCACTAGAAATATTTGTCATCTCGCAAGAGTCACAGTTATTTAGAGAAGAGTGAAGTGGATTCGGTACGAAATCTATTATATTATCATCTAGAAATGCGGCTGACACAGTTAGATGGATGACATCAGATCAGAGGTTGTTGCAGTCATCTTTTCCACCCACTCTTGCACGAAAGAGCATTGTTTCAAACTACACACAAAGACTTCCTGGCATGATAATAAATATGACACTTTTCCTTTTGATTTCGACTGGAAATTTATGCTTCTGTTTTGCTTTTGTTTTCTATTTTTAACACCATTTTTCGCTCCAGCTGTTCAATTTCCTCAGCTTTTTTTTTAAATGTTTATCTTACATTCTAAAGAGAATTTAAACGTTCTTAATTTATTTTCATCTGTATTTTATAAAAATATAATTTATTTTCTTATTTTAAATCGTTTTAAGTTCTGTGAAAGAACAGTATGGTCTCTACATCCTCCTCATCTGTTTCTTCCTCTTTAAATATAAAGAGGAATGAACAGAGGCTTATTCTGCCTTATATTAGCTTCTGAAAGGTTTATTTTATTATTTTCTCCTGTCTAACTTTAACTTTAACTCGTAAAAATATATTTAAAAACTTTCTTAAGCTAATATTTCATGATAAAAGAAAGTTCATGTGTTAAATGCCTACACGTGAGATTTTTTATACTCTCGCGCTTCACTTATACAGCTTGTAATTTTAATTTACAACTAAATATGTTTAGTTAGTTATAAATTAAAATTATAAATTACACAAATGGGGTGCAAGAATCTAAAGTATCTCACGTGTATAACCTACAACTTTGATTTAGAATTTTCCTCTTTCTCTTTCTACTCCTGCATGAACTTAAAAAGGCTTTCCATGTTCCATTTTAAATACATTTCTACAAAAATCTTATGTTAAAATATAGGCCCTTCGCCTCCGCCACATACTAATAAACTGAAGACCACGAGGCCTTAAGTTAGTGTGAGGCTCTAAAGCAGTGTTTCCCAACGTGAGGCCCACGCCCCACAGGGGGGCAATTTTATTTTTAAGAGGGGCAATTCGAAAATGGACTCGTCCAGATTTTAAGTTAACCGTATAGCCGCTGTATATGTTAGGGGGGCATAAGAATTTTAGAAAGGCTTAGGTGGGGGCATAGCACAAAGAAGGTTGGGAAACACTGCTCTAAACTTATGTAAATCCAGCTTCCTCCTCTTCTTCCTCCTCCTCCTCTTTTTTCTCTTCCTCCTCTTCCTCCTCTTCCTCCTCGTCTATATATTTTGTATAGGGGAGAAGGAGTTTTTATTTAGTTTCTAGCAAATTTTAATGTATACAGATCGTGATTTTTGAATTTTTTCTTTGATTTCTGTCGGGTCTTTTTACATTTCAGAACATTTATCGATTATTAAGAGGTAGAACAACAGGTGCATTAATCAACTTTCAAGAACATATTAATCAAGCAGAACCAAATATTTTAATGAAAGTCACGTCCTGTTACGCTCATTAATATTACAAAAATTTTATTATTTAAAAAAATTCGAAATTAATTTCAAATTTTAACCAAAATAAATTCCAAACAGGATTAAAAATAATCCAAGAGTTTTTTTTTTTTAAAACTATTAACCCGAACTTATTCCCGGATACGATAGAAACGTGACGTTTAAACGAGTAATATAAAGAAGATTTCGCTATAAAGGGGGTGGTTTAAACGAACAATATCAAGGTAGTTAAGGTTTCAAACTATTTTCGAATCGGCGTATCAATTAAATTACCCAAAAGATGAACAAGAGCGTGACCGTACGATATAAAGAAGATCCCTTTGCTTCAGTTTTATTCGGTCGACCTTCGTTATAACGATACTCATTGTAACTAACACACCTCGTCATGATACAGGTGCAGCGGGGATGCTCACGGGTTTCCGATATTGTTAAGCAGAGATGACAGACAGTTGGGTCAAGGTGACGTAAAGATTAGGATACGTTATAACGGGGCATCTTGCCAAAAAAAAAAAAAAAAATTAAACGTGCCGGTTATTAAACGTTTCGTGGACATTTCGCAATTGTAGAGGAATAAATTTAACCATTAATAAATCAATGAGCCCAGTTAGATCTTCGTATTGCTTCCTGTAAAATTCCTACGTACGGATTTCAATTGTTATAAAAACACAAGGTCGTTGCAAGGATGCTTTTTGACCTCTCTCATAGATGGCGTTAAGGAAAGAGATTAGTTCTTGTTAATCTTCAAAAATGGCGGCCGTTCCGAGATTACATTTTGCTTGAAAAATATTCGGTTTTAGCGTTTTAAATGTGGATTTATTTATTATTATTATTTGAGGTGTAATTTAGACGGGTCGAGGGATTTTTTTTTTCTCGAAGGACGTTTCGGGTATATTTTCTTACCGTTTTCAAAGTTATTTTCATCCGAAAACCTGTTTCTCAACTCGAGAAACGAAGAATTTTTTAAGTAAATTGAACAAAAACTTTATTGTTTCCGATGTTTATATTTATTTCAAGGTGATTAAGATTTCTTTCACTGTTTAAATTGTTGTTTAAATATGGAAAAATTCCATTTGAAATATGCTTTTTTAAAGATAAAATTTGCCATTTTTTGATCAAATTTTGGTTTTTTTATGATAAAATTTGGATTTTTTTTAGATGAAGGATGAGGTTTTTTTGGATTTTACCTTTTTCTTCGCATAAAATTCGGATTTTTTTGTTAGTATTAATTGACTTTGATATTGGGTAAAGTCTGTATCAATACATTTTCATTATAAATAGGATTTTTACTTTAATTTAATAGAAAAAACGATCAAAAATCGACGTGAAGAAATTTCTCGATGAGTTCCATTTTAAAATAGATGACCTCCTTAAGTCTTATTACTGCACAGGTGTCCCTGTGGGGCCCTTACATTTACTCGGAACCAAATAAGAGCGTTTAGAAACCATGCAGGTGATCTTTATTCACCTTTCACCCCTAGATTATCTCAAGGTAACTGACAACTCCTACGGATCCTGGCCCTATCCCGAACGAATCAAACCCGGAAGCCCATTAAGAATGAGATAAAAATGTACAGAATGGCCCAAAAAGATGAAAAACTGCCGGTATCTAGTGGAAAAGAGTAGCAAGTTTCTGCCCAATTCGCATCGTGGAATTAATCAAGCGAATTATCTCTCAGTTTCTTCTCTTTTTTCTTTTAATGTAGAATAAATTCTACATTATATTTATTTAATGGGTAGTAAAAAGAGGGCAGATAATTTCCAGAGGGAAGAAAAAACGGGAGAATGAAAATTAATCGCAAGAAAACAGAACCCCACCACGTCCATATTAACGAAAGAAAGGGAAGAAAATTCTTATTTTTATCACCAGAAGGCTCAGAATTATAGGATATTTATGGGTTGATAAGGGACAGAAATCCTCTGTTTCTGTTCTTTTATAATAACCCCTGTTTTTATCAGTAAAAATGGTAAAAAATCAGAAAACTTGTAGTTATTTTATAAGGTGTTTTAACTATGGAATATCATCACACACCCCATTTTGACAGAAACAGAGGATTTCTACCCCCTTACCACCCCTTTCTTCATGTATAAAAATGGTAAAAGGGATAGATATGGAGGCAAAAACCAGATTTCTCCCTTATCATTTTGTAAATAGCCCATAATTTTAAGCTTTCCGGTGATAAAAAAAGAAATCTATTAATAATAAGAATATTCTGTCTCTTCTATAGGGTATTATGGGATGATAAAGGACGGAAATCCTCTATATCTGTCACGTTTTTATCTATAAAAATGGTAAAAGAGTTAAAAAACCTCTGATTTTTTTAAGTTAGAAGATGTAAGTATTTTATTTATGAGCGATGAAGGACTAGAAAAGCCGTATTTTATGTGTTTTTTTTATTTCTAGATTGTCCGAAATCTTTATATATTAATTTTTTACAGATGCTGAAGGATTAGAAAACCTCTAAATATTTAATAAAGGACTTTATCATTAGAGAACTCGAAGATGCTGTATATTAAATGTTACAGGGGCATGAAACCTTCGTTTTTATGGGGGAATTTTTACTACTAGATATTTCGTTTAAGTGTGTGTGATAAACACAGAAAAACCTTCCTTTTTATACGAATTTTCAGGCAGTAAAAGAAAAAAATATAGAGATGGATAGAGGATTTTTATTACCACAATGATGGGTTCTCCATATTTATTTTGTGGGTGGTAATGGAAAGTTTCTCAAATCTACGAACAAGCAAACGCCCTCTCGTATTTTATATCTTATTTAAGAGGCATCTAATCCCTCCCAATAGCGTCAAAGATCCGATATACCCGGGATTTATGCCTTCGGGAGATGTTATCAATGATGTATGAGGTCAAACTAGGAGACCGGCTCTTTGTTTGTAAATGATGTTTAAATTGATGCAACAGACGTTAATCTAGTGAAGTTAATCGAACAGGTGTTTCGTATGGAATGGTAATTCGATTCTTCTCTTTGCAAGGATACCATTCATGAATTGGAAAAGGCGAATCGAATGCCAATTTCACAGTCGGGCCAACGACTCGGATCCTGTCTGAATGACTCTACAAGAATTAATTCACGTTTTTAATTTTCTATCCACTGTAGAAAGGCGGATATTGTTACTCGGTAAACATAAATCACACCGCATGATAATAGTTATTGTAAGAGAAACAACTATAAAAAAAAAAAGAAACCTCCTCTCTGTATCCTCGAATGTAATCAAACATCCCACGAAGAGAAATTATAATGACAGCTTCGAAACTGGAATAATTAATTAAATACTTGCTTTGTTTAAAATGGCCGAGAAAAATACTTGGCTGAGTAGTATATTACGTGTGATTAATGTGTTATTTTTTAAGAAAAATTAACAATATGAATGTATTTTTTTCGGTGGAAGTAAGGGGAGGATTTTGCTCGCCATCGTCGTGACTAATTTGTATCAATATGTTTGTAGAGAATTCTGTTTTTATTCTTTATTTGCACGTATTGCAAAGTACTAAGGAACAGGAATTCTTTTCTTATGATTCTTTGACAGTGTTTTGAACCCATACCTGGCCCAGGATTATATTAGGTGACGTGATTAATTTAAAAATATATAAATATGAATGAATTTTTGATGGAAGTATTAGAGAAAAATGAGGGATAGTCCGTTAGAAATGTATTTGCATTTTGCAAAATATAGATAGAGAATAAGGAAAGGACTCTACAGAAGAGTCCTGGTTTCTATTTGCATACAGTTAAAGATAATAGGAAAGAAAGTCCTTTTATTGTTTTATATTTGAATGCATTCAAAGAGAGAATAATTCATTGTTAATCCTTTGCAATATACTTTTTCTCGTGAAGTGACTCTCCTTTGCTAATCTTTCTTAGAGTACTCTTTTATAAGAATAAGTGCGAATAACAGTCCTTTTTCTTCCTATGAAATTCTCTGTCTCAATTAATAAAACTTTGTCATACCATAATTAAATAAATTCACAAAAATATGAATTGCAGAAAATCTAAACTATTTGTTTCGATTCTGTAACATTTTGATGCTAATTAAGAAGTAGGTTATTCCCTTTACAACTATATTCGATTAGCGTGTTAAGAATTAAATCAGAATTAATAAGTTTTAATGCATTTATATTAATAAATTGTTGAATATATAATCACTATAAATGAATGAAGATTGTTCGTGTTAAACAGTTACATTCACGAAACGTATTCGTTTTAATTTCTTTGTTAAGAATGATAAATTTCGATGCTCGTGGGCATCATTAATTGCCTTCTTTTCGCTTCTTTTCACGTTTTAATCTCTTCTAGCGGACAGACAGATGTATAGCTTCCTCTTCTAGCATTAATCACACTTCATTTCCTCCATAATCTACCTAGAAAACGTTATCTTATACAGTACATCCATTTTTTTTCTTTGGATGCTCTCTCCAAGATTTCCTACCCAATATTTAATTAGTCTAGCCAGGGTCAAATTTATACAAAAGCTAGACAAACTACTTTGGCTTATGGCCTCTTTATAAGGCTAAAATTTAGGGCCTCGTGCTTTTAAATTTACGATTATTTAGTGGAGGAAGAAGAGTCTCGTATATATTCTTGTAAATATCCAGTGGCGTGTTATAGATTCATGGGGCACTAGACAAATTTGAATTAGGGGGCCCTATGCACTGTATAGTATTAATATTAACTTCAAACATTTTTGTTCGGGAAATTTTGGGGGTATCCTCATTCTATTTCAACGCTGCGCCAGTGCACCCTACGCTTGCAACACACCAGCAATTTATGGTTCAAATTTAAACTTCGATATTCTTAGTACAGTAATGAGTTTATAAAAGATTGGTTTGGGGCCTCCTGTCGGTGTGAGCCTCAGATAATTGCCCATTTTACCCATAGGATAAAGAGCCACTGTAAATATCCATGTATGTAAGAGACACGTACATTACTTAACAGAGCAAAACTAAAGGGCCTCACGAGTTTAGTGTTTTGTAATTATGCCAAAATTACATTTGAAATTTCATTATTTCGCTTTCTTAATCAAAAATTTCGATTAATTAATATATTCTGTTGATACAAACTCACTCCTCATGTTAAGAGATGAGGAAGATAAAGAGAGAATGACATCAGAATGGGGTGCAGAATAACCTTCCAGGTCGGTGTTATACTTTATCGGGTTATATTTTTAAAATAAAACTGCTTATTTTGGATTGACCAATATAAATAACATTATCAAAACTTTTCCTGTAATTTCTAAACAGAGTTCAACTACGAACAATACAATTACTTTCCTTGTCCAGTTAAAAACTGTATTGATAAATAGTTAACCCCGTTTTCCCACTGACAAATAGCATCACAAATGTAGCAAATTCTTCGTATTTCATTTTTCCTCAAGCACCGGATTTCTTTTAAAATAGATAAACACGTATTGTTAAGATACGAGTGATTCAAATGGATCATACAAGGATGTACAGTATAGTACATTGTAAATCCCTCCCATTTATGAATAATGATGAAGCCATTCTCAATAATGCTACAGAACAATCGCACTTCTGCTACGAAGCGATTTATCGTAGATGTTATTAAATATATACTTAGAATTCCTTATTGTCCACCCCCTCCTGCTTATCCAAAAATAGATTGTTAGAATATAGCCTACGTGATGGATTATTGATCAAAATTGCCTTACACATTCCGGTTTTGTAAGTTTTTTGAGCCGCACACATTGAAGACAAAGTAACACTTTCGCTACTTACTCTGGCAGTGGCACGTGTCGAAAGTCATCCCCGTCTTCCATTCTAATTTCAATAATTGGGTGGCCTCTTTCCCAATCTCGTATCGTATACGTTAATTACGTAAATCTAAAATGGCGCCTGTTACGTTATACAAGGAGCAAGAACACCCAGTGGCGCGTGTGATGGTCCGGGCGAATTTAAAGTAGAGGTCCCCATGTAGTGTCGAATTCGGGACAATTTTCTTCGGGGGGAAATACAATAGCGCGTTATCCTACAGGCAAGAAGAGAAATTGCTTGGGACCCCACCAACAGGAGGCCCAAACCAATCTTTTATATACTTATTACTGTAGTAAGAATATCGAAATTTAACCCTAAATTGCTGATTTGGCGTGCACTGGTTAAAAAACGAATGAGGATACCAGAGATTCCACCAAACAAAAGTGTTTGAAATCAACACTGTACATGGGGACCCCTAATTCAAATCTGCCTATAACACTCCACTGGGAGAATATTTTTTATAAAAGCAAGATTGGTCTGAGACCTCCTGTTGGAGGGAAGTTTCAACGATTGCCCTTTTTTGCACCGAGGATAACGTGGCACATAACACCAAAAACTAAATTCGGGGTAATCTCGTATTTAAGGTATCATCTCCACCTTGTTTTATAACAATTTTGATAGACAGGTGCCTCGAAAATTACACATAAAAGTATAGGATAGGGGTTTTAAATTAAACTCCTCATTTACATCAATATGAGGGTGCCACTTTTATGTAACAAATAATTAAAAAAAATTATGCGACGGCCGGGAATCGAACCCGGGTCAACTGCTTGGAAGGCAGCTATGCTAACCACTATACCACCGTCGCAACTGTTAACGATGTTTAAAGTAGAGCAACTTATGCACATTACAGGAGTTGTACCCCTAGGCGGTGTAAGATTGTATCACGTCTGAACGTAGTAGCAATGCATTTTTGTTTTTTTTTTCTTCATTTTAAATGCGTAAAAGAAACTTAAAATTCAGGTGATTTATGTCAACATTAGTTCCTTGTAAAATTTATTCTGACATCAATTTTTACAGTAATAATTTTAATGTCTACAAGTTAGTTTTTTTTTTATGTAGTTTAAAGGGTTATAAACTTATACATTCTGTAATATTTATGAAGAAAATATTACAAACTTCTAACTTAGACACCATTAAATTGAATAAATTAACCGTATTTAGCATAGAAGCGTGGATTTATGTAATTTCGAAGGAGGGATTTAGAGGGATTCGAGTTTTTATTCCCTCAAACTTTATAGTTTGAGGGAATAAAAACTCTTAAAAAAACACTTTCTCCCAGGAAAGTAAGAAAATAGGAAACTTATTTTTATGGATTTTTCCCTCTTTTAATGGCAGCAAAGGGGGTCATTCGCTTGCCAGAAGGTTTTTGTTCTTGCTCCTTCTTCCGACCCCACCTATAAATGGGGCAAGAGGTTTCAGGAACTCCACGAACTTTTTACCTTTTCGTCAACTGAACACGAGTTATATGCTGAATTCGTAATATTCTTCTCTTTAATGAAGCCTCCGTTTCTTAAAATATGAACCAAATTTGGTGATGCCGAAAATGGGCACTCCTGGTCTAAAAATTGGCACAAGTTCTTACACGTGTTGAATGTTAGTTTTATTTTAAATTTAATTCAAAAGTATGGGAATTTTATTTATTTTTATCATATACTTACATTTTTTCTCATAAATTTTAAGGTGTAACATATTATTTCACATTGAAACACGCTTACAGAGTCAATCTACGTTGCTGCACGTTTATTCAAAGAACAAGTTAATCTCTTACACTATTTTATACAAGTTTATACACGTTTAATTACTCTGTTCCTCTTCTTTATGCGTGTTTACACACGTTTAAATGAATTCGTTACTCCTCGCAACAATAGAAAAAAAGAAATTTGTAACTAAAGTAGTACCCCAAGAGGCCAAATTAGTCAAAAGAATGGAATAATTTGCATATGACAGAAGGGTTGGACCTTTATTACACACTAAATAATACACTATCACTTGGCATCGTTCCATAATTTTGTACCACAGATGATTGGTAAGGGCACTGTTGGCATCGCCCTTCCTGAAGGAGTCGACTCTATATTAAAAAAAGGAAAGAAACAATACCTCTTAGTAAATGGAAATTGGGTAGAGGTCATGTGCCACTTATATTTCACTCATTAAAAGGGGGGGTATCATTCTTCATACCTTTGTTTATGTGTTAAACTTTTCTAAATTCTCTTAAAAAACTATTAACTCATTTCTTTCTGAAGATCCCCCTCTGAGAATAAGGAAAGTTTTAAGTGGATGAAGGCCTTTTTTTTTCTTTAGTAGAAGTTAGGATTCAGTTTGATTCATTGTTAAGACATAATTTACGATCTTTTCGCTTTTTATTTAGAAAGTGAGATTAAGGGCAAGAGGCCCACACCGGATCTAGAAAGCATTCGAATGATAAAAATGACTGTAATGGAATTTTCGAAAGATTTTTTTAGGTCAACAGATGATCAAAAAGATAAATAACCTTAAAAATATATATATTATTTTCACTTATAAATTAACTTTTGTTCAGTGCCCCTTTTTCAGTGTTCATTATTGCTTGTTGTAGATCCAGCATAAAAACTTCTGGATCCATTTATTCTATTTTGAAGTACGAAAATTGGCCCTGAATCTTTGTCGAGTCCACTTTGCAATGATCATCTTTATGTTCTTTTACTAATTGAAAATGTTCTAGAGCTTATCGACTTTAAAGATCGATTTAATATACCTCGATATAAAAGAAAATCTCTTTATACCGAGAATCCTTTGTGCTACTTTCTATACAAAAGAGTTTTTAAAGATAAATTGCCAAATTATTAAAGGCGTAGGCTGGGGTCAGCTGTTAAGAGTGAAGTAATTAATAATAATTACAGATTAATGGTTGATTTTCTTTCTTAAAAACTGATAATAGGAATTCAGGCCGCGTAGTTTATACAAGATCCAATTTGCAATGCGTTATGTCGCTCACGATTTTAGTGTATTCAAGGAAGTTTTATTATATTTTACCTTGTATGCGCTCCTCTCTTTGCTTGAAGATTGTATAACTAGCAGTATTTATAGCCTATTTTTAACTTACGCGATGCGAAAGCGCGCATAGATAATATGCTTCTTGGCTTATGGTGCGTAGTCAATTTGTAATGTACGAGCTGCAGGAGAAAGGAAACGTAATTTACCTACGTAATTTCTCTTTCAATTCGTATCTATAAAAGGAAATGGAAGGAAGAGTAGAGCGCGCGTGTCGCGGCGCTTCTTTGCAAGGCGCTTCGATGCCTTTTCGTTCTCGTTTAAGAATGCGTGACGCGATAAAATCGCGCGCGTATCACGCGTAGAGAAAGCGGGAACACGTGAAATCCATAATAAATTTAAAGACGTTTGCTTTACTAGCGTGAATCATCGCTGCAACCAAATTACAGAGCGGAAACACACATTGTTCAGTTCTGAGTCAGTGGGAGCAATCACGAAAAAAGCTGCAGCGTGATTCTATTAAACTTGGCCTCTCTCAATTGTAAATACAAGCCAGAATGATCATCTTTCATACAATTTTCTAACCTGAACGTCTTACAAACCGCATTGTGTTTCCTAACCTCTTATGTAACAAACGAGGGTCTTCATCTGAGATTGTGTAACTGAGGTATTATCCTGGTTCCATTTCCGAAATTCTCATCTTCTCCATAACATATAGAAATTTTTTCGGTAGTTGCGGTCGTAAATCATATTAAATTTGCATTATCAATTAGCATAGTAAACAAAGAACTCATTAATCAAGTGAATTACTTAATGAGGAGGATGCTATCTGTATATATGTCAGTGCTCTTCCTTATGAGACGAGTCGATTTACGTATAAGTAACCTGTAAAATTTAGCGTATATCAAAGTGCCGAAATCGCTTAAGAACCGGAAATGACGTTTTCGAGTGTATCATTCGGTTTTCTTCTCTATTAAAGCGATCCTCGATAGGAAATCGTGTCGCACGTCATAAACTTATAAGAAGGAAGAGGCACGCATTATATGAGGCTCAAAACGGACACGAGGCACCCGGAAGAAACACAAACGGATTCTCCTTTTTGCCATATTAACCTTTTCTTTACCGTTAAACCGGTATTTCGGAAGGAAGTGGGTCAGAAAGATCGCGAGATGCCAAGTTCCCTTTACTAAATCGGAATTTCCCGAAAGCTAAGCAAGTAAGAACAAAATTAATTGTTCTCTACACGCTAATAATTGTTAAACTTAACAATTATTAACTACCCGTTTTGATGTAAGCTCGAGATAACTTAATCCTTTCGCATTTATAAAAGTGCGCATTATACACGGTACGAGAGTTTCAACGTGGAATAATTTCATTCCCTACGTAGAAATAATTCCCCTAATCTTAAAAAACATTAAAAAGGACTTAATATTAATTAATAATAATTAAATTTTCCCGGTATCATCATTTATATTACTTAAAAAAAAAGAAAAAAACAGTAAAATTACTATTTTTTCGTTCGTGGCATCATGAAAATTACGTTAAGAAAAGTGGAAAAATACTAGAAAACCTGTAATAATTAAGTCAAGGACATAAACACGCGGATGTTTCGGTATAGTGGAGTTAAAATGTTTTCGTCTCTTGCGTGTTAGCTATTTACTTTTATCAACCTTTCCCCCCCTTAAATGATGCGTCATACTTTATGGAAATTCTCATCCTATCGACTGCATCATCATCATCATCCTTCCCACGACAAGAAGAAAAAAAAAAGTGACACGAAATGATTATAATCATCTTTTCGTGAAGCTATGCGATGATGCGAAATGGGTGATGCGAAGCATCGCGCTCTATTTAATTAAATTTCTCGAAAAAATTTATTAACATAATACTCTTCACTCCATTTTTCTTACGTCACAGTATCTACGCTTCATTATTTTCTGTGTATATACGTGTATTTTTCGATACTAAAGGGTGATAAACTACGCACGCGACTTTCGATTTTAAGATTCTTGATGATCGCCAGTCGTTTAGTAAAGTCGTATTTGCTGTGTAAGTAAAGTCAGACGAGGAAAGTGAGTAAGGTTAAAGGTCAACCAAGTACTGTACCTGGCCGCAGGTGGAGTGAACAAGTAGTATGTAGGTCAGACAAGTTGGCTTCGTGACACAGCATCATAGAGCTTCTTCGGCCCGCGGGTGCATTTACTAAAACTCTTATTAAACAAGCGAATGAGTCCAAGAAAGGGGGACATATATATAGTTTTTTTATGCCCTTTTTGTTAAAAAAAAATTTCCTCTATTTTTACTTTCGTTTATGCTCATTTTCCTTTTGATAAATCTCTTTTCGTGGCCGAATTAACCGATATTTATTTTTCTCTTCGTTATATTATTATATAGTTCATAGCTTATTTATCTCATAAGTTATGGGGTAAAAAGTATACAAAATTACATAGAAATCTATGGAATTATATAAGTTCTTAAGGTGAGATACGACATGGAAATTTGTGAATTCTGTGTCTATAAAATTGTAATTTAAGACGGAAGTCCACAAATTATATAATGTAAAAATTGTTATTAAGCCCATAGATTTATACTATAAAGCTTCAGTTTTTTAAGCCATTTTTCTCATTATTCCACAGGAACCAAATTTCTACGTGTTCTATAAGAAGAATAATCTTTAACCTAATTACCTACAAGATTCTTCCTGTGGATCCTACTAAATTTCAATTTCTCTTGGATCCAGGAAATTATAATTTTAATATGAAATTTCGTAGGAAATTGTAATATGTGTGAATAATAAATTATACAGGAAATTTTTGACCCGTAGGAAAATGTAATTCTATAAGAATAACAATATTTAATGCAATTTTCCACAGGAAATTACATTAATAAATCACTTCGTCACGTGAATTAATTTTGTTTACCAAACTTTTATGTGAATCCAAGGAGAAAACTTCATCTCATCTGTCAAGGTGAGCCGAGAACGGAGGATGAATACAATTTAAACATTATATTGATAGGTAAATATGATGCAACACCACTCCCACTTATCTCACTCTTTTATACACGAAAATAAGCATTAAATCATTTTTATGGTATGTTAAACGTGCTCCTTACATTAAAATGGGTTTAAATAAAGAATAAAATTCATATAAAATATACTATTTTATTATTTAAATAAATTTAAATAAATTAAACATTAAGAAGAGCAATTTATATGCAAATTAAAGTCTCAAATATATTTATTTAATTAATTTTTTACTTAATTTTTACTTAATTTTTTCAGGTTTTTACGCGAATTTTTAGAATTAAAAAATGTTTTAATGTATTTTGATTTAATTGTTTATAATATTTTAAAAATGAATTTTTAAAATGTAAGTTGATAAAGTTGAGGAAGAAGAGAAGGAGCAAAGAGTTAATTAATAGAGAGCAATTTCAATAAAGGATCCTTTGAAGAGTGCGGAACTGAAAGTGACGAGTGAAAGGAAGACTTTAAGCATCATCAGTCTATCCTCCACCCCATCTATTCTAAGCTTAACGGGACCTGTGCCCTACCAGTCATACCGGTCTCGATTCTCTTTTGACTCATCACGTTCTTGCTGACACACTTCAAAGGGACGAGGACGCTCGCTCACCCTTCAACTCGCTGACCCCAACAGACAGGGGTGGGCTGTCAAGGTGTATATAAAACCTAACGGATTCTGGTCATGTACAGTGCCATTTCGTCTGCTCGTACGACTTCACGTCGCAGGTAAGCAACCCTTTGGATACTTGATCCCATGCCAACTTTTTAAATCTTTCATTATTATTCCCTTGGCATCTCTTTAACAAGACTTTCTACATCTTCTCCTTACAGATTACGTCACTTTATATAAGAAAAATGTTTAAAAGTTTGATTTTTGGTAAATTTTTTACGTTATGTTACTGTTTTTTTAAAGCCAATTTGAGTATTAACATGAATTTTTCTTTCTTGCAGCTCTCGCTATTACAGTTCTGGCTGTTGCTTTACCTAGGGTAAGTTTAATAATTACAAAGATAAATTTAACTCTTAGAAATTTCTATCCTTTCTCCGAGATCAGGAAGCTTAATCTATAACCTCCTCTCTGACCTCACCTCGTGAGTATCGTTTAGTGAAAGTGCATTCACCCGTAGAACGGGTTGAAAGAACTTCACTTTAAATCGACTTTAAAGATTGATAGAAGCTTAGATTATTGTTTAAAGCTCTCTAATCTAAACTCTTATACTGTTTTTCGTGTAAAATTTATATCTAGACGTCCCTTTTTATAGGTAAAACGTGCAGCATATGAATTGCCAGATGGAGCAGAGTTGATAGTAGGAAGCATCAAGACGTCATTCAGTTGCAATGGTTTAGGATACGGTTATTACGCCGATGTCGATAACAATTGCCAAATTTTCCACGTCTGTAACCCCATAGAGCATCCGGATGGAACTCAGGAAGTAGAGCAATACAGTTTCTTCTGTGGCAACCAGACCGTTTTCAATCAGGGAAGTTTAACCTGTGCTGATCCAGACTTTGCAGTCCCTTGCAATCAAGCACAGAGCTTCTTCGATCTCAATAATAGAATCGGAGATCCAAAGGCATACTTCTTAGAAGATTCAGACGTTCAAAGAATCAACCAGGCCATCGAATCTCAAAGAGGACGTCGATGATCTCAATATGGCAATTTTACTGGATCCTTGTTTGTCGTGATGGACTGTATATCCAGCAAACAATAACGAGTCAATATTAACTGCATTCTGTAAGTAATCACAGCGCATAACAGCATCAAAACTCATAAAAAATATATATATAAATATATTAAAAAAAAAAAAATGTATTGTCCTCGGAATGTCCTTGTCGAAGCATTTTAGTGGGATTGCCCATCCCTTTCCTGTCCAATTTTTTGGTGGTAAGACACGTTTACCAGGAGACTCACGAAGTCGGCTTGGGTGAAAGCCTATTGCTTTCCATGTTGTGCACATTTGTGAGACTGCATCGCCTCATTTCGTTCTATTAAAAAAAAATCCCATTTTTCACAATGGTAGCTGTTGTTTGTTGAAGACATGTATATAATATATTGTTTTATACTCATGTAATAATAAAAAGCAAGCAAACTGAAAAACAATTCGAGTTTCTCTTGATTTTTTTCTCATTTTTTAAAGTGAATTATGGTCGTAACCCACTTTTTTTACTTGTTTCTCTATAATGTTCGCTGAAGATGTAACATAACTATGGCGAACATTATCCTACTTTTTACTCTTTCTCAACGTTTAAAGAGAAAAATACTGATGATAATTTAACTAGAAAGACTTTAAATTATAAATAAAAAACTTAATTTTTTAAAATTCTATACAAAATTTAAATATATTCGTAACAAAATACCACTAACTTGTACGGATTTATGAAGATTAAGATGGTTTCCTGAATGCCTAGTCTTGTTTTAAATTTGATTTTCATGAAATTTCTATAAAAATTAATACAAAATATTAAAGAAAGGTATAAAAATAAACTTTTAATCGGTTATAAACAATTAAATTTCATATAAAATTAATTAAACTACTTTAAAATTATGGATCTTGTTAATATCTGACATGACTTGTCAATCAAACTGGGCCAATTTTTAAGCGTTGTAAGATACTTTCTTACATTGTTATAGAGAAGAACGAGTCTTCCTTACTTTCTGTCATTGTATTTTAGTGAATGTAGGCCAAAATATTATTTCAATCCTCAATTTTCGGGCCTCTTCTAGGAGGAGTCGAACAACAACACACACAAAAAAACTCTATTAGTAAAGTCTTGTACTGAAGTACAAGGTCGCAGACACCATTCCGTACAGGAAGGGCCATGAAGGGTGTTGCCTGGGGGATGTCTGTCACGAAGTTTGTCTGCACCTGCCGAAAATAAACTTTAATTTACGTCTGGAAACACACAAAGATTTTAATCTCTATCTTCAACGCTATCATTTTAAATCTTATATTATAAACAAGAGGATGGATCTAGTTATAAATTATCGCTTCCGAGATGGCTGTAAATATAATTAATTACCGTTAAGTTAATAAAGTTAAAGGTCTTTAACGCGTGTGGGCTCTGACGTTAGAGGCCTTACCACGAAGAGGACAATTTGGTGGAGTAGAAGCACCCCTTTTCAGGCCTCGAAATTTCGAAAGATTCTTGGTGTGTCTGGTAATTTCTACTTGTAGAACGTTTCATCCAACCTATAAAAGTATTTAGGCGGGGGTGATTATAAGTATTGGTATTATATGGGCGGAGAAAGGCATGACACTTTGTATGAAAGTGAGCAGGAAGTGTCCCCGGTTAAGACCTTAAAAAAATCTTCATAATCTTTCAAAGAATTGAATTATTACATGCGTAATTAGTGTATAAAACAACAATGGGTCAACTAGAGGTAATAGTAGCATAATTCTGAAGATAATTATTCTGAATCTTCCCATAACGAAGAGAATAAAGATGGTTCTACTACGAATCATTTTCATCCATCAACCGTATTAAAAACGAATTGTTTATGATAATAACCTCATTAAATCCTGTATGGTAAGTAATTAAGCTGTTAAACACGAATATCATCTCTCATTTTAATAATTAAAATTCTTTTTTGTATAACGTAAATGAAGAAAGACAAGTTGAGAGTGATGGGACTTGTCTTGAACTAGATATGACTCATTAAAAAAAAAAGGAACTAGTTGCTTAATAAAGCCAACTTTTCATTCTTTCTTATCTCATCCAATTTGCCTGGAGACTATTTCAATTTAGGGTAGACATTCAACACCCAAACCGCTCCCCATTTTTACTATACAGTAAATTGGAGGACCCGCATAGCCTTGAATGCTGATATTATGTCCTAGAGGCCACACCATTTTACTTTTTCCTCCTTTCTTCTTTTGTTCTAAAATATATAATTCGATATATATATATTTTTTCTCAAAGATACCGGAAAATAATCTAAAAGATTTTCAAATAAACCTATCTATAAACTCTTTGTATTTAAGAGAAAAAAATAAATTAATCTCAAACACCATTACAATTTGGCTTGAATACACATTTTTTTTTTTTTTTTACAATTTAGAACAGTTCTAATAGTTCTATTTTTCGGTAATTTCTCTAGACAAAAGCCCGAGGAGCCGTTTTCTAACGGAGTCTATGGGGCCTTTACCTGTTTAATTGCCCCCTTTCTTGTCTTCTCGTCACGTTTCTTTCGAGAAATGAACGAGGACTTCGACGACCTTTCACCTTTCGGATCCCCCGAGTTTTGGTCCCTAAGATATAAAAAATCCCAGAGGGTCCTTCTACCATCTCAGAACCTCTCTCGCTTTTCTCTAGTGAGGAAGGTCATAAAAAAAATCCAACTGTCTTCTACGAATTCTCGCTAAAGGATTACTTAACAATGGTCAAATATTTACTGATCGGTAAGCTAAAATTTTAATTATATTTTATCTAATTTTAATTAAAAATATAATCAAGATTATTACATTTTAGTGCGCATTATACGCGGATAATTATAGATATTTAGAGTTTAAAAAAACCTACACAAGTTAAACCCGTTTAAAACCAGTAAATTGATTTAAGAAATGCTTATTGTTATATCTGTAATATATATATATATATATATATATATATATTACAGTAATTAAGTGATAAACAGTAAATAATTTTGACCTACTTGATAGCAGGAAGAGTTTTACATGTAACAATTAATGAGAAAACATCTGTTGAGTGTAGAATATATCCATAAAAATCCTCATAAATTACAATGTACAGAAGAAAAAGAAAGCTGGAAAAATAAACCTTATTTCCTTAAATATATTTTACAAATTTTATTATTATTTTTAAACATTTAAATTAATATTACATACGAAAANGTTTATTCATGTTTTTTTTTCCCTAACTTCCAGATGTTTTGTATTCATCTAACTGCATCCTCTTCTTCTTTATATATTTTTATTGCTAGATTTTAACTTCAAACCTACATTCCTCATCCTCTTCTTCAATTCTACCCCCACATAAATCATAAATTCATACGATTTTAATGCCATAAACACAATTTCAACCCTTCATTTGCACAAGATCCGAGACCTACTTTCCTCAGAGTTTGGAGGTGGATGTTGCATCCTTCTCTTAAATTTTAACCCATTAAAAAGATCCACGAGTGTAATTTTGATTCTTCAACTTTACTTTTTTATGATCTAGTGATTAATTTTACTACTGATTCAACAGGAATGGTCGATAGCAGTGATCGAAGTGGGCGCCATTCATCTTGGATTCTTGTCTACCTTCGTCTTACGTGAAATATGTCCTTAGTGATAAAAATGCAGTAGACCTATTTTCCTGACAGATTCATTAATGCAGTTCTTGATGCAAGTACAGGTTTATTTTCTTTTTTATTTTTCTATTTGAATTTATATTGGCCATCCATTCTGGAGTACCAGGAAAGTTTGTCATTAAAGCATCTTTCTCTTGAAAAATTGACGAATTTTAAACTCATTCTTACGTTTTGGAGCATCCTAGAAGTGTGTAAAAGTATAATATTTTCATTAAAAATCATTCAAATTTTGAATTTAAGGATTTATTTAACTGTAGATTAACATAATAATACTATAAAGATTCAAAATCGTGTCAGATTTGACCCCTTCGTATAGCGAGTCTTTCTTCAAGGTAGAACACTATAAATAAGGAAAAATAAGGAGCTCCCTATTTATAGAATAAGAAAGTGAATTAATGAATTTATTTTGCATATCTTAGATCACTAAATTTTAAGTTTAATTAATTTAAATACAGAGAATTCTAGTCATAAATAAAATAGAAATTTCGACTGAAAATGAACTGTTTCTTGATTAAATAATACTTTACTTTAAATAAAATGTGAATTTATCACATTAAGAAGTCAAGCTGTGATTAAAAACATGAAAATAAGCTGCAGGAGGTGATGATAATCGAGTATTATCTGTCACCTAAACATCATACTCGTCAGATCGCAAATAACCTCTCAGTGTGGCTTCACACTTGGAAATTTAACTGGAGAACATCAATAAAACTCTATAAACTATTCTTTTACATAAAATATATATAAAAAGTTACCTTATGAAATTTTTAACAAGGTAAACAATCATAAATTTACAAGGATGCTGACATTTTCTGATCACAAAGAAAGGTCAGCATCCTTTCAGCATCCAGATAAAGATGCTGATCTTGCTGATCTTTTCTCATCATTTTATGTATTATTTTCTTCAAGAATTCAAATGTAAAACATTTATTTTAAGAAATTTTAATGAGAAAAAGTTATTAAAAACATAAAATTTATTTAATTTTAACTTATTACTTCACACAGCTGTGGAGATCATTCAATTCTACATACTTGAGTAGAGTAGCAAACTGATGCTTAAAATCCTACTTTTACATATTAATAATTAATTTAAACCTATTTAATGCCTATTTTTTATTGTAATATAATAATTTTTAAGCTAAATTAGTAGCTTAAATCATAAAATAATCAAATTTAATTAGCAATTGGCAAGTTTTTGAGAAGTTTTAAACAGTTTCTAGTACGTTCTCTCCATTGTTAGTAACACGAAGATAAGGAGGAAAAATTCAGGTTTATGAGAAGAATAACCTATTATTGCACACCTGATAAGTTTAAAAGGAGTTAAGCACGTGTTTATATGGAGATGTCACGTGATTTTACTTTATCCTGCTTAACATTTATATATATTTGCCATAGAAAATAATGCAATTAACTTGTATGCTTCAAAGTAAGGAAGCTTCAAACCGATTTCTGAGTGTCAACTTCAAAATCTATAAGATTTTCTTCAATTTGGAGAGTAGAAACGTTACATGTATACATTTTTGGATACTTTTTAATAAATGTAATATAAATCTATAATTATATGGTATAAAAAATCAAAATTTTGGTACAAAATGGCTACTAGAAAAGCACATTCTAAGAAGCGAATGCTGATTTTCAGATAAATCTCCATCACTTCTGATGCTGGAGATTCCTCGAGATTTCTCAGCATCATCATCATTGCCATTAATAAATGCCAAGATGATTATATACAATATATATTTTCGTGTTTTAAATACAAAATAAGAATTAATTTTTTACTTGTCATCATCATCATTGGATTTTTGATGCTTTTAGCATCAATAAATCCGCATCAATCCGGAGATTAGCATAAATTTCTTAACTATATTACATCCAGTTTTGATATTTCTGCAATTATTTTGTTCCAAAAATAAATTTATAATATTTTCTAAAATAAATTTTATTATATTTTACAATTTAAAAGATTTATTTTAATAAAATATAAGTTAAAAACAAACAAATAAAACTATTTTATGATGCATAAACTGTACTATAACTGCTTTTTTCTTTAGTTAACAGCTGGATAATTACTAGTTTAACCGCATTTTTCCTTTATATTTTAAAGTTAAACAGCAATTAAATTCATTTTTTTTATTACTATTATTCGTATTCTTACAACAGAGTTTATTCATGTTTTTTTTTTCCCTAACTTCCAGATGTTTTGTATTCATCTAACTGCATCCTCTTCTTCTTTATATATTTTTATTGCTAGATTTTAACTTCAAACCTACATTCCTCATCCTCTTCTTCAATTCTACCCCCACATAAATCATAAATTCATACGATTTTAATGCCATAAACACAATTTCAACCCTTCATTTGCACAAGATCCGAGACCTACTTTCCTCAGAGTTTGGAGGTGGATGTTGCATCCTTCTCTTAAATTTTAACCCATTAAAAAGATCCACGAGTGTAATTTTGATTCTTCAACTTTACTTTTTTATGATCTAGTGATTAATTTTACTACTGATTCAACAGGAATGGTCGATAGCAGTGATCGAAGTGGGCGCCATTCATCTTGGATTCTTGTCTACCTTCGTCTTACGTGAAATATGTCCTTAGTGATAAAAATGCAGTAGACCTATTTTCCTGACAGATTCATTAATGCAGTTCTTGATGCAAGTACAGGTTTATTTTCTTTTTTATTTTTCTATTTGAATTTATATTGGCCATCCATTCTGGAGTACCAGGAAAGTTTGTCATTAAAGCATCTTTCTCTTGAAAAATTGACGAATTTTAAACTCATTCTTACGTTTTGGAGCATCCTAGAAGTGTGTAAAAGTATAATATTTTCATTAAAAATCATTCAAATTTTGAATTTAAGGATTTATTTAACTGTAGATTAACATAATAATACTATAAAGATTCAAAATCGTGTCAGATTTGACCCCTTCGTATAGCGAGTCTTTCTTCAAGGTAGAACACTATAAATAAGGAAAAATAAGGAGCTCCCTATTTATAGAATAAGAAAGTGAATTAATGAATTTATTTTGCATATCTTAGATCACTAAATTTTAAGTTTAATTAATTTAAATACAGAGAATTCTAGTCATAAATAAAATAGAAATTTCGACTGAAAATGAACTGTTTCTTGATTAAATAATACTTTACTTTAAATAAAATGTGAATTTATCACATTAAGAAGTCAAGCTGTGATTAAAAACATGAAAATAAGCTGCAGGAGGTGATGATAATCGAGTATTATCTGTCACCTAAACATCATACTCGTCAGATCGCAAATAACCTCTCAGTGTGGCTTCACACTTGGAAATTTAACTGGAGAACATCAATAAAACTCTATAAACTATTCTTTTACATAAAATATATATAAAAAGTTACCTTATGAAATTTTTAACAAGGTAAACAATCATAAATTTACAAGGATGCTGACATTTTCTGATCACAAAGAAAGGTCAGCATCCTTTCAGCATCCAGATAAAGATGCTGATCTTGCTGATCTTTTCTCATCATTTTATGTATTATTTTCTTCAAGAATTCAAATGTAAAACATTTATTTTAAGAAATTTTAATGAGAAAAAGTTATTAAAAACATAAAATTTATTTAATTTTAACTTATTACTTCACACAGCTGTGGAGATCATTCAATTCTACATACTTGAGTAGAGTAGCAAACTGATGCTTAAAATCCTACTTTTACATATTAATAATTAATTTAAACCTATTTAATGCCTATTTTTTATTGTAATATAATAATTTTTAAGCTAAATTAGTAGCTTAAATCATAAAATAATCAAATTTAATTAGCAATTGGCAAGTTTTTGAGAAGTTTTAAACAGTTTCTAGTACGTTCTCTCCATTGTTAGTAACACGAAGATAAGGAGGAAAAATTCAGGTTTATGAGAAGAATAACCTATTATTGCACACCTGATAAGTTTAAAAGGAGTTAAGCACGTGTTTATATGGAGATGTCACGTGATTTTACTTTAACCTGCTTAACATTTATATATATTTGCCATAGAAAATAATGCAATTAACTTGTATGCTTCAAAGTAAGGAAGCTTCAAACCGTTACTGTGTACAAAATATTTCAATAAAATGCCACTTTTCCACTGAAAAAATTGAAAATTTATATAAAATTTTATATATGTCTTCTATTTTATGTACTTCTCCCTCCTTTCTGCTAAATTAGTGTATGATGAATACCTACTTTGCAGCATCACTTCCACTTGTAAAAAATGTAAAATTTGAATTAAATAAAGCAAATTTCTACCAAAAATCTTTAAAAAAATTATAAAACTTATGTAAATTTACTTATCTATTACCATAAACATGAAAATTTGTTTAAAAAACAACAATATTTTCCATCTTGATGATGCTCCAAGTCATCATTTTAAAACTATTTTTCAAGCACAATCTGTAACATTTTAAGTGGTTTTTTTACTTAAAATACTATAAAATAAGCTCGAAATTATTATAAATAAAATCATATTAGCATAATTATAATTAAAAAAATATAATTTATAACTAATTGATCCGCATCCTTAAACGACGTCGTGATGCTCCTCTCGCTCTCCACCTGAAAAAAAATAAAATAAAAGTAAATTTTAATCAATTAAATAATTAATTTTAAGAATTTTATTCCCAAAAATTAATAAAATATTCATATAAAATTCCAATTTAAAAATCATTTATAAATAATTTCCTATCCGGAAGGTAAATTACGAAAGATGTGATGCTACGAAAGGAGGAAAAAATGTCGTTAAAACTGGTTTTTATTCGCACCTGCACCACCCCGGGCTAACGAATTTTACTTTAGAAAAGTAAATGAATAGGGAAAATATATATATAAATGCTTGTAAAAATTAATCTTTAATGGAGGATTCACGTCCTCAGAGGTGACATGATTATAAGTTTCTATAGTTTTTGAATGATGGGGTGTTTATTTATTTATTTTTTAAATCAATTTATCACGATTTTAAATCAATATTTATGGATTTAAAATCGTGATAATTTATAAATATAGATACAATACTGTGTAACTGCAGTCACGTACGTCACGTAAAACCATTGCTTATCCATTCATCTCGTGCTGAAGATTGCTTCCTGCAATCTTCAGCACGAGATGAATGGTGCAAACGTCTTCCTTTCTTTATACTTTAATGGCAGACCCTATGCAATTTTGATATTTTATCTGAAATCTACAATTATATGCAAATTAATCATCGAAGGAGTGCTTGAAATTTCATCTTTCCGGATAAAATAAGCCAAAACACCCCTTTTTTTGGTTGATTTAGTATTACAATTCCAAGAAAATTTAAGAATTTTTATCAAAATTTCACTCAAAACTAGTTATTTATTTTAATTTTAGGCGCTTTTATTCACTCGAGTGAAACAGAGAGTAAGATCCACCCCCAACAACACCATCATTCTTGAGTGTAACATCAGATATAACGTAACCTTTATAACGCGGTTATAACTATAAAAAAAACTACTTAAATGACATTTAAAAACTTGTATCGTATCGTAGAAGGATGTTAGAAAATGTATTGAGCAGCATCACTCAATCAGTAGTTAGCGATCTCCTAAGATGCTGCAGATTGTATTTAGTTAATACGTGTATCTTTATTTTCTTAGGTTGGAAAATTATAAAGAACCTTACAGATAGATCCTTTATAATGTTTTGAAGTAAAATTTTAAAATTATTTAATAAAATATACTTCAAAATGACTAGGAAGGTGCTTTAAAGATATAAGCAACATCCTCCAGATGCTCTGGATGATAGTTTTCCAGAAGTGTTTTTAAATAAAAATTGAAAAACTGCATAAAATATATTATAGAAATACCTCGAAAAGTCTTAAATATGCATAATTATTTGACAAATTTACAGAGAAGGCAACTTTTGAAGCATTTGTAAAGCTCGTTTAATGGTCACTCAAGACCGTTACCATTTCAAGAAACTGAAATTTCTATGTAAATAAACATAATTTATCGTATTTTATGTTCGTTAACAGTGAATATATTTGATTAAAATTAAAATATATAAATATTTATATCAATAAAATGGCAAAAAATGCATGCGACGGCCGGGAATCGAACCCGGGTCAACTGCTTGGAAGGCAGCTATGCTAACCACTATACCACCGTCGCTTGAAAGAACGTTTTCCTCCTCAAATACTTAAACATACATCAGGAAAATAAACCTATATCACGTGATATAGAAGAAATTACTATCACGTGACTTGCGTTTATTTCCTGATTTATATTCAAGTACCTATGGAGGAAAATATCCACTCGAGCGACGGTGGTATAGTGGTTAGCATAGCTGCCTTCCAAGCAGTTGACCCGGGTTCGATTCCCGGCCGTCGCATGGATATTTTTGCTCCATAAATGTTTATTTACACAATTTTTTTACATTATATAAAATTCACAAATAAACGAGCGTAAAAATGGCATCACAATTGATACACTGCAATCAGAGCCGAATTTTTATATGAACCAAACAAGTTACTTCGCGTTGAGACTATAGTTTAAAGGGTATGCATGTAATAAAGGATAATAACATGCATTTACGCGTATTACGGTATCATTTGCTGGAAGGAAAAGGCCTCTTAAAGTCCACAACAAGTCTAAAGTCTGATCGTGGCTCTATTAAATAATTCATTAAATATTCATCCTAATCATAATTAATAGATCCTATTAGAATTTATTAGTAGTTTGAGATGTAAAAAATATAATTAATAAGTCCTAAACGCCTTCATAATCAAATGAGATGCATTCATATGCAGATTAGCTGTATTCATATTTAGATAAGGGTCATTAAGGATGAAAGAAATGAACTGCACAATTAAAACTGAGGACATACGGTTAATATTTTATTTTAAATAGCAAAAGGAGACAGATATCTGATTAATTAGAGGAAAAAAATTATATAAATTACAGTTAAATTAATATAATTTCCCTAGAAACATTATCGTTATGACTAATAAGGAAGTAAACCTGAAAAAGTACTTCAGGAATTTTTTATAAATAGGAGAAGATTCATATGATTCTTCTTGTTATTTATTAACGCTTTCTTATCTCAAACTCATTTAAATTTTTGGCAAATGTTTTTATAACCTTGCAATTCCGCAATTGAAAAACGTCTTTGACATCATCACAGGTTCTCTTCTTTAAATAAAACAATGCATACGAACAGTTATTCTTTTTTATAGTTTTTAGTCAGATATTTATTGGTATGAATAAATAAACAGGAGAAAAAAATGCGTGGAGCAAAGAAAAGTTGTCTACAAACTCGTTTCTTGACACCTGCACATCCCCAGGCATTGGGATTTTCTAGGTCGAGAGGAAAGAAAAAATCGAAACTACAGCATAACCAATTATGAACAGGTAAAAACCACATCAATGGTTTAATGATTATAATCTTTTGTCTTTCCATATAATCTACATGTTGTTTGTTTTTTGATAATTTACTCGTTGAATTTTAAAGAAGAGAAATTAACTACAAATCCAGTTCGAAACTCCTGCCAAGAATTTATCTGCGTGTGGCACATTGAAGGATACGCAAGATAAGACGAATTGTGGCCCAAAAGAACTCACAAAATATTGCCAAAATTATCGATTGTTGCCCAGAAACTTTGCTGCAATCTAAGCCTGTCCCGAAAGTCGTCATAAATTGCCAAAATTATCAATTTCCTATCAAAAAATCTGCGAAAATTTCATGATATTGATGGAAGTTACCATCAATTTGGCAAAATTTCAACAAAATCCTACATTTCCCCCCATTTAAAACTACTAAACATCGTTATTTAAAGCACGTATCCATAATATTAAGTGCACATTCATCAGATAATCCCCGAATCTTTCTCAACCAGTGGGTCGCGAACTATATTCTTGATAATGTCACGGTCTTCCAGTACGTTAAAACTGGGTCGCAGCGTAATATAAGATTAAGAAATACTATTTTAATCGATTTAAAAATGTATTTGTTATATGTTTAAGAAGATAAAGAAAAATTGTGTAGTGTTATTGAAATTAAAAAAACACATGCGACGGCCGGGAATCGAACCCGGGTCAACTGCTTGGAAGGCAGCTATGCTAACCACTATACCACCGTCGCACGTTAATCATACTTTTACTAGTGATACTTGAACTTCAACCAGGAAAAAACATGCGACATACTTTATAGTTTAACGTGCAGAACATAAACAAGTTTAAAATTCACGCTCCGTTGCATAGTTGTGAAGGATACGGACAGACAACTTAACAGATTTTACGAACGTTAAACAAATTTGATGACAATTTTGCACAGTTAATTCTAGATTTTTGCTGTAATTAGGCAAAAACCTGGAACGTGACAGTACTACACTTTTTATCACTTTCTACAAAGATGGAACCTCAAGTGTGTTTGTTCAAATCAATTAAAAGGGAGATTTCGAATTTTTGGGGAATTAATTAAAGATTTTCCTAGGTTTTTTTTGGTACATTTAATTACAGGTTTTCCAGCGTGGGATTCCGATATTGCATTTATGTTACTGGTAGCTTGTAATGGCATTAATATGGAAATTATAAACTGGAACAGCTCGTTTTAAACGGGAAATCGGGTAAATTTACCGATAATCCTGTTAGTTTTCTTTAAGGAAAATTTAAAAAATATGTTTTGTAAATTGTTTTGCTCTTCTGCATATCTTATGTTACAGTACCTGTATTTTAATGCTCTCGTAGAATAGAAGTAATAAAATAATTACATTATATACATTTATAAGCTTTGCTTGTCCATATAAATATCAATATACTAAATAATCGAAAATATTTAGCATTGATATTCTTGTAAATTATAATAGTACAGCCGGATTTGGAATCGTGGCCTTATGATACAAGGTGTATGAAGTCCTTTTCCATAAAATAATATAACTTAGGGCTCTAATCTGTAGCTAATTCCCAAATTCAATCCTGTGTAAAAGCAATACCTGTCATCTTCAAGTGGGGTCCTAATACAATGCTGCAATACATAAGATCACTGCAGTTATGCAAATGTTTATGCTGACATAACCACTTGTATAACGATGTAATCTGTCTAAAATACAGTTGAATGTACCATAAATTGAATCAATTTTCAATATTTTAGCATTGTATGTAAGGCATTTTTTTCGTGCCAATTGTGCCATATTGTATCTATTGTTTTCACTTAATTATCATCTAGTCCATTTGTTTTACTATGACTTTCGTTTTACTACAGTTTTGGCACAATTTACTTTAAATTTTCGCACAGTTTAGCCTAAACTTTTGGTACATTTTGCCACAAACTTTTAACACTTTACATGGTTATGAGTTCTTTCTTCCTGGGATGATCATCCTCCAACTTCTGGATATATCTTTTACAAATTATTATGGGTTTAATGAGGAAATGATCGATAAAGTGGCATCTAAATTATGGAACATCTGACCCTTGCAGCATATTTACAGATTCCCGGGCAGGAGAGATGCAAGGACGTCGATGGAGGGGGGAGATTTTGACAACCAGTTTCATCTATTTGAATGCGAAACCGAAAAACGGGTTTGGATTATTCTTATTTTCTACATTTCATTTATCCGTATTAAATTATTGTTATTTTTAGCTCTTCTAACGGTTTTTTTTTAAAAATTTACATGAATTAATTGCAAAAGAATGTTAAAACCAGATAAAAATCAAAATATGCGAGCGTTGAAGAGTGGGAGCGGCGTACAAAACAGTTGTCGAGCGGCAGAAAATTACTAAATCAATGAGTGACACAGAAACCTCTTCGAGTCACCATCCTTCACCTTTGTAACCCTTTAGGAATTCCTAACGGTATATAAAAGGGTGAGTGAGTGGATCCAACACATCACTAGCTTGTGATTTCTAAGAAGCCAATTTACTTCTCCTCCTCTTCCTCCGGGATTAGCTACTTTTTTCATTCGCCATATTTGTTCATACAAATTGTAAACCATGAAATACATTTTTGGTAAGTTATAATTACAAAAATACAGAAGAATTATCCATTATTTTTCTAAATATTCTTCTTTATTTTTAAAGCAATTATTGTTTTGGCAACCGTTGCCATCGCTCTTCCAAGGGTAAGTCAATTTACAACCTTACATTTTTTTTTATATTAAATTATAACTTACTGTAGGCAAATGAACGGCATATTTCCTCATCTCTGCCTCATTTTTAATGCCGTATTTCAGTAAAAATAAATGAATTTCTGTATGTACTAAATTTTACCATAGATCTTATAAGGATTTCACAATTTACCTTCATTACAACAGGTTTTTTTATTTTTAATTATGATGATAAATCCATCTTCCAGATGAAGCGTCAAGCCTACGTTTTGCCAGATGGAGCAGAACTGATTGTAGGAAGTATTCAAACATCGTTCAAGTGCGATGGTTTGCGATTAGGATTCTATGCTGACCAAGCCAATGGTTGCAAGGTCTTCCACGTCTGCAACCCTGTTGTTCATGCCGACGGAACCGAAGAAACTCAACACTACAGTTTCTACTGTGGCAACCAAACCGTTTTCGATCAACTCAGTCTCACTTGTAGCACACAAGACGAAGCTGTATCCTGTGACAGGGCTAAAGATTTCTTCTACGTTAACGACAAGATTGGAGATCCCAAAGCTCTTTTCTTGACAGAAGATGATGTTTTAAGGGCTCGTAAAATTTAAGAACTTTTCGATCATTCTCTAATTGATCCGATCCTGTGCTTCGTTCCTCTAGCCAGCGCGTTGTTCTTGTTGTATAGGAATGTGAAGGTCTGCCTTAGCAATGTAAAATACCTTTCAGCTAATAAAATGTGAAATTGCAAAGATCTCTATAATTTATGCTCTTGTATGTATAAATTAATCTATAAACGCTTCGTTGCTTGCATTTTTTTAAAATAAAAATGTTCACATTTTTGCATTTTATCTACAAGAATTTAAGTAATCGTTGTGTAATTTTACCTTAGACAATAGGAAATTCACAATTTTACACACTTTACAAGTTACCTAATATCCCTTCCTTCACTAATTACACACCATATAACACAGAAAATCCCATTATATTCTTTAAAACCCTCATTTTTTTTTTACTGTATTCCGATCGATAGCCTCATAACACTGATTATTCAAACATAAATTTATTAAATATTAAGTAAAATATAACTTAATAAATAAATGAAAAAGCATAAAAACAAGCTAGATTATATATTTAAGAGGATTCTAGATTTCTAGCTAATATACTAGACTTAAAAAATGCAATTTTGTAACCTCCCTTATAGCGCTTCACTTACTTCTGCCTCGGCTATTAAGAAATACTTGACCACTTCGTGTGTAAATTCAAAATATGACATCACTTTTATACTTATTTCCAATTGTCAGTTTTTCCTTTGCCAGGATCGTAAATTAATTGGAGAATCAGGAAACTGGCTCCTGATTGGTCAAAGAAAGGTGGAACAGCAAGCACGTGTTTTGAGAATCAATGTCTTGAATTACACGGATGATTACGTCATTTGTGTGCTTTATAAATATGCCAAAGGAGAGTGATAATAATAGGAAGTTAGTCTTCTATTGGCACCATATAAAGGCCAATATGGCAGGCTGACATCTTGGCCTTTATATTAAACTTGTATAGTGGCGCTCAAAAAGTTTAGTTTGAATATGTAAGATCTCTCTCAATTGGTGAGCCCTATCACGTGATAGACACGAAATAATTGAAAAGTTAAAAGCCCTCTAGTGGTCACGATTGAAACATAATTTAAATTACAAACTTTTGAATTTGAAATTGACATTGGCCCTCTAGTGGTCAAGTCTGAAACGTTACTACTAATTTTGAATTCGACGTTATCCCTCTGGTGATCGAATCAAATATATTATGGAAATTATAGACATTTTAGTATTTCTTTATTATGGAACTAAAACACAAAATTATTAAATATTCCAGTAAAAATTTATCTGTATAAATATTAAATTTGACATTTAAATCACTGAAATCTTTCATATTCTTCCGAGGGATGTGCCTACCTCAGAAGTAATGACCTCAATAAAATGTTAGTATCAAATTTTACAGATGGATGAGATGGGTTTTTTTCCGAGAGATTTTAGCCAAATTTTCCAAATATTCTCTAAAATTTTTAATTAAAATTTTAATAAAATAATTTTTATTTATTTGATACCAATAAGTTAATTTTTGATATATTTATACGAGGGTCAAGAAAATTGATGATTTCTAAGAAACTAATCAAATTACGTTTATGTTTCTTTGTAAATCACTGTAAGGTATATTCTAGAAAAGAATATTTGTTAAATAATTAAATTAAATTGTTATATCTTCAAAAACATGGTAAATAATAAACATAGTCATGCAATATAGCGTGTTCATCGTTCGCGATCTATTCGATAACAATAAAATAAACATGTATTTTTTAATTTTCTCCCTTTACAGAGTTTTTATAACAATAAAAAACTTCAAAAGCTTTATTTTTTATAATAAAAGTTTTATAAAGGAGTAATATGGAGTAAATATTAGAGAGGTTATGAAAACAATATATATGTACTTCTGAACGGTTTATTATAGAAAAATAATTTTGATGTCAAAAAATTCCTTAGTTTCGAGGCTTCGAAACTGCCAAATTTTATTAAGATCCGGAACCGGAATCGGAAGTTTTCCATAATTTTGTCAACGAATACGAATAGTTCCCGCTTCCATAATAAGCCGCATAATGTAAAGAAATTCGTATTATACCTAAATAACGGCATATTTCCTCATCTCTGCCTCATTTTTAATGCCGTATTTCAGTAAAAATAAATGAATTTCTGTATGTACTAAATTTTACCATAGATCTTNGGATTGTCAAATTTTCCACGTTTGCCACCCCACCGAGAAGAAAACTGAACAGTACAGCTTCATCTGTGGCAATCTGACAGTTTTCAATCAGCAAACTATGACGTGTAGTCATCCGGATGATGCTGTACCTTGTAACAAAGCTCACGAGTTTTTCCATCTTAACGAACGTCTCTTCGATGAGGAGGAAGTTTTCTTGAAGGATGAAGAAATCTGATCAAATTTCTATAGTTTATCCTCATCTATATGTTAAAATTTATCATCCTATTATTGCAAATATAACAATGCTTGTTGTGGTACTATATAAGTTAGTTGTCGAATTAAAATATAATAAAACTTAAAATAAGGCGATGATGGATAATATATATAAAGTATTACAAACGTGTTTAGAAAAATTTATTTCATCTTTCAGACGATGAATTTATTAAATTGTTGAAAGACCAGGGTTGAAAGTTTTGGATGCTTTGACTATTAATTAGCTTTCAACACGTTACTTTGTTAGAACTTTAAAGCAAAGTAACAATTTTTAGGGCGTAACTATGGCCCCTGTTTACCTCTTTATAACGTTTAACGGTGTTTTTATACTTAAAAATATAATAATATAATTAATTTTATTATATATTTAAGAGGAACAGATTAAAGTACAGGTGATGAAGAAGGTGTTATATCATGGAATTTTACAGTTTATAATTAATAAAATAAATTTTTAAACTTTTCTAATTATGTTTAAAAGTGATTTTTATGCCCTAAAGAGTGTATAAATTGAATTAATTCTTTAAAAATTAATAAATTTTAGTGTATGTTTAAGAGAAATAACTTAAGCTAAGAGTGATGCAAAAGGTGTCAGTACCATGAAATTTTCCTCGTTCAATTAATTTATAATAAGGAAAATTAATTTTATTTCATCTAAAAACGTGTTGCTTAATTAATTTTAAAGTATTTTTCGTATAAAAACTTGAATAAAATTAGAGAAGAAGCTGTTTTCGTTTGATGTAAGAGTGTTACTAATGTATGGAATGTAACAATTCTTTGTTTGTTTTTTAATTAATTTATTATATTTATATCATTAAAATGCTTATATAAATTAGAATATATAATGGAATTTTTAAATTTTATAAATGTAATTTATATAGATATTATATTATTAGAAAAAAAAATCTGATAGAAAAGTTTTTACTTTCCTCTCAGATTCCCTTCAATTAAAGAAGAGATAAATCTCGATATAATATATTTTTATACATTTTATTTAATTTTATAATAATTTATAATGTTAAATACAAGAATTGTTTATTTTAAACCATAAAACTTGGCAAGAAAAGTTGATAAAAGTTAAAAATAACACGCCATTTTCATGACATACACATAAATATGAGCTAAATTAAAGCATTTTTTTTGCCAAATAATTACATTTTTATACGTTTTAACAGTAAAAGAGTTATAATAGTTGATAAAATTTCGATTAATTTAAATATTTTCAAAAAATTTGAAGTTATAGACTCAAAAATACACTTTAGTAGAGAAGATGCTGGGATGCTGGATCCGCATCACTTGATTTAAGATTAGATATTAAATACATGTTTAAATCAGCAGAAAATAGGTAAAAATCGAATGAAAATGATAAAATTTCAAGAAGAGAAAAGTGTAGGATGTAAGAAAAACAAAAATTTACATCCGGATTCTTCCAACTGACTCTACATCTTTTTACAGGAATGAGATTTAATATTCTATAGAATTCTTACATTTTCTGAGTATTCTTCCACGAATTGCAATGTGACTATTAGGAAAAAGATGCAAATTTTGTACACATTAATATTCAGTTTTTCTTTTTTTCCTCCTAAATAAGTAACTCGAAGCGTGGTTTGAAAGAAAAAGGGGGTGACGTTTGACATCCGAAATAAGAATTTACATAAATAATGTCAAATATGCAAAATAGCCATTTGTTGGAGAGAATAATGAAATTATTTGCTATCAGTTACAAATGTTGTATTTAGTAAGATATCCGATGACATCATAAATGAAAAGGTGAGGGGTGAAGGATGGTGGTGTGACACATACAACGCCCTTCTTAACCTGTCCGCTCTGCAGGGATCTTCAGAATTCTTATATAAAGAATGGCTTCATCGGCTCCATACTTTCACTTCTTACAATTAGGTGAGTAGTTAACGTCAACACTAACTATACTATAGTTATATCTACTTATTTTTTCAAAATTTTTTAGAAGTTTGAGTGGAATCCACCATGAAGATCTTAATCCTGAGTAAGTTGCATGTCTAAGTTTACATTCTTATACCTTTTTAATGGCTTAAATTTAACGTATTTCTCTTCAAAGCTTCCATCTTTGTGGTTGCTGTGATAGCTCTTCCAAGAGTAAGTTGCATTTTTCTTTGATTTTCTTACCATTTTTCAGAGGAGTGATTTAAGAATGGTTCCTTTTATTATTAGGCAAAACGTCAAGTTTACTATTTACCAGCTGGAGCTGATCTGATCTTGAGTAAAACCCTACAGAATACGTTCAGTTGTGAAGGCAAAGATGGCGGTTATTATGCAGATCAGGGAATGGATTGTCAAATTTTCCACGTTTGCCACCCCACCGAGAAGAAAACTGAACAGTATAGCTTCATCTGTGGCAATCTGACAGTTTTCAATCAGCAAACTATGACGTGTAGTCATCCGGATGATGCTGTACCTTGTAACAAAGCTCACGAGTTTTTCCATCTTAACGAACGTCTCTTCGATGAGGAGGAAGTTTTCTTGAAGGATGAAGAAATCTGATCAAATTTCTATAGTTTATCCTCATCTATATGTTAAAATTTATCATCCTATTATTGCAAATATAACAATGCTTGTTGTGGTACTATGGTACAATGCTTGTGGAACCTTGGTTAATTTGTTATCGTTGAATTTTTATATAAATAAACTGCAATTATCTTAATGTTTCCTGAATCTTAAATCTTTTAAAGATGGATAAAGAAGAGCAATATCGTGGTAAAACACTATCCGAGACTCGTAATTGCAAATACGACTAATTATGGAGATTTTCATATGATTAAACACGTTACACAACTTCCAATATCCAAAATTAACACCTTATCATCTTTTGCATCACTTTAGAATCGTTGAGAGAAGCGCGAGAACGTCTCGAATAAACGAAGAAGAAGCGTAACAAGATCAAGGTTACGATGGTATAAAGTATACATTAAATGAAAGCAACAAAGTGACGATATTGTTACTTAGTTACACTTAACCTGCTTCTTGTAGGGGATGCTGAAAAGTTCAATGATAACCGGACTTCATTGATGTTAAAGCTGAATTAATTCACAATTAAGTTGTTTGGAAGAAGTTGATTGAATATTTTTGATGGTAAACAAGATAAAAGAAATTCTTACGAGTTTTTTTAAAGCAGATATTGTTTCATATTTCATAAATAACGCGTTAAACGTCATACTAGAATATTAATAACTCAAACGAGCAAGTTGCAAGTGTGAAAACTGCATACGAATGTGAATAAATGAAACAGAATTTACATGTGTGAAACATTTATTCTTTGAATACTTAAGCAGCACAATAGAAAGTTAGTCAAAAAAGTCAAATATTTATTAACTTGACCTTACATAATTATGAAATAAATGATAAGAAGGATGAGATTCTTACACGAGAGCTGACAGTTTGCCAAGTAAAAAATGGTGTCGAAATACTCGAATTCACTGCAAAACATTATAATTTTATGTAAATAAAAATGTTTTATCTTAAATATTTATCGATTCTACGCTGTAGAAAGTAAATTTTAAGTGTAAAACAGGAAATGATTGGATATAAATTGGGTGGATAATCGTCAACTCTGTGATCTGAATTTCCGAAGACGACACGTTTGAAGGTTAATTTTAGCCCTCTTATAAGTCGTTAATCGAAAATATTTAGTGGAAAATGTAGAATGACATTTATAATATTTCATAAATTCATTTTACTAAATTGTTTTGAATTTTATAACATTAAAAAAGTAGTGAAATGAGAGCGAATTGGAAAAAAATAAGTACGTTCCTCCTAAGAAGTGTCATGTTTGAAGCTTCATTCCCTCACGTGTATCATTAAACGAAACTATAAAATGGAGATTATACAGAAGCTCCCGTAGTATTACCCCCCTAAAGCGACATTTCTCAACCTTTGTCACGTGGCGACCCCGTTTTATCGATTGGAAAAACTATGTCATTACCCTCGAGACACTCGAGGATTCGCGAACCACCGATTGAAAATCTATAAATCATACCCTCTTATATTTAAAATTTCACAATTTTTACATGTAAAAATGCATTTAAACTTAAATTTTATCGATTAAAAACAGGTAAAAGTGAAAATAAATCACGAGACGTGTGTAAATTCTATAAAAAGGGAGTAGACGAATGAGGAAGTTTGTCTAATGATTCCACATCATCTGGTGTCTCGTGTAACATCACACGCTGCATATAATTGGAGGAAATTAACCAATAACGAGTCTTCTTGCGTCTGGCTAACCGGGGATGAAGTTGTTTACTGGCGAATGCTAAGAAAAGTTAGAAGAAAACTACGCTTTTCACAGCTTCCTCAGGCTATCGAATTTAGGTAAGTGAATCGTTTCACGTGCACAATTTATACCCCTCTGTCATTTTAAATACCATAAATCACGTGTTTAGGACATAGTCTAATAAGGGACTATCGTGTGTGACGAGTTTTATACCCTTAATCACGCTGTAAATTAAGTAATTGTTAGCTATAGTGTTTATAAACGTAAACGAACTGTTTGTAGATGAAAAATTGTGTGTTTTTTGTAAGTAAAGAGATAAAAATGACGTAGACAAATGTCCCTGTCGTAGAATTAAGTTGTCGAGTCACTTTTCTACTTCAGTGCATTATGTCTCACCCATAAATTATACTTGCTAACCAGCAGACAAACAAACAGGCATATTCAAACGTGATACGCCTTTGTTTTTCTTACATTATAACAACAGTAGTATATACTAAATATCTTAATATGAATTTTCTAAGGATGATTAGGGTCAGTAGGGCAGCATCTTCTCTAAGTTTATATTCAGTTTAAGTGCACTCGTACTTCGATAATCTCTAGAATTTGATTAATAGGAACCGTTAGTAAGCCGTTATGTTGACAAAATTCCCGTCCAATCCACCTACGCAACGTCGAAATAACGGGGGTGGAAACAGGTCTGGTAATTCTTCCCTCGATATTGCGACATAACTTGAAATCTGTTGCGAAATCCTCACTATATTTTCGCTAATTTAAACCATTTTAATTAACAATTTAACAATTTCTTTTTCTATTTAGCATCCTTCCGGAGACAGAATAAACCATAAATAATGAAATTCCTCACAATTGGTAAGTGATAATCTACAGAAGAGCACCAAGATGAAGTAATTTTAAATCAAAAATATTCTATCTTTGCAGCCTTCTTAGCCTTCCTAGCTTTAGTGGCAGCTCTTCCAAAGGTAATTAATCAAGTTAATTCGAAATTTCCGACACTAAAAAGCCTTAAAACGTGATTAAAATCCCGTTATCTTGTCATCAAACAGGTTAAACGACAAGCTTACTTCTTACCCGAAGAAGCAGAAGCCATCATAGGAGCTCCTATAGTGAAGACGTTCAACTGTGAAGATAAAGGAAGAGGATACTTCGCAGATCAGGGGATGGATTGTAAGATTTTTCACATCTGTCATCCCTCACCTAATGGTGTTCTTCAGTACAGTTTCCTGTGTGGCAATCAAACCATTTTTAATCAAATTAGCTTGACTTGCACCCACCCAGACGAAGCGGTTCCTTGTCAAGATGCTCACAATTACTACTTCATCAATAGAAGATTCTCTGTCAGAAAGATAATCGCATCCAACAACAATAACGACATCGAATGAAATCACTCGTTACAAATTGATTTTTTAAAAAATAAAAAAATTAATTAAGTTTTGTTAATGAAAATTGAATTAAATTAAATATCATCTTCGATTTTTAAGAATGATGAGGTCGAATGTATGAGAAATTGCAGGATTTTTAATGTAATAAATTCAGATTTAATAATAAAAATTATGCAAAATTTGCTATTTGAGAGTCGATATTTGTTTTTTTTTTTTTTAAATTATAAGATGAATAAAATTTATGCCATTCTTTCTTATGATTTTAGTTAATTTTTGGCACAACTTTGCACCCTACTTTCTAGAATTTTTTTCTGATTTTTTGCACAACTTTGCACCCTACTTTCTAGAATTTTTTTCTGATTTTTTGCACAACTTTGCACCCTACTTTCTAGAATTTTTTTCTGATTTTTTGCACAACTTTGCACCCTACTTTCTAGAATTTTTTTCTGATTTTTTGCACAACTTTGCACCCTACTTTCTAGAATTTTTTTCTGATTTTTTGCACAACTTTGCACCCTACTTTCTAGAATTTTTTTCTGATTTTTTGCACAACTTTGCACCCTACTTTCTAGAATTTTTTTCTGATTTTTTGCACAACTTTGCACCCTACTTTCTAGAATTTTTTTCTGATTTTTTGCACAACTTTGCACCCTACTTTCTAGAATTTTTTTCTGATTTTTTGCACAACTTTGCACCCTACTTTCTAGAATTTTTTTCTGATTTTTTGCACAACTTTGCACCCTACTTTCTAGAATTTTTTTCTGATTTTTTGCACAACTTTGCACCCTACTTTCTAGAATTTTTTTCTGATTTTTTGCACAACTTTGCACCCTACTTTCTAGAATTTTTTTCTGATTTTTTGCACAACTTTGCACCCTACTTTCTAGAATTTTTTCTGATTTTTTTGCACAACTTTGCACCCTACTTTCTAGAATTTTTTCTAATTTTTTGCACAACTTTGCACCCTACTTTCTAGAATTTTTGCTGATTTTCTGGCACAATTTTGCATCATATTTTCTAGAATATTTTCCTACTTTTTACGCATACTGTCCTGACATATCGCTACATTTTTCCATAAAAATTCTACGCCAATTTTTCACATTTTTTTCAGCATCTTCCTCGCGCTGATGATAGGAAAACGTGTTAAAATCAAGTAAAAAATTTACTACAGAAAGCTAAAAATATAAATTTTATCATAAAAAAAAACTTAATATTCTTTACACAATCGCTGAAAAATTTATAAAATACCTCGACCCTCCGTTCGTTTCCTTATCTTTTATGTAATCGTGTCGCAACAGCTAAATGCGAGAACATAAAAAGAAAAATTTATAATTACTAGTTTAAAAGTGAAAACAGACAACCAGACGAACAAGTTCTGGGTCGAGAACCCGATATTTTCGAAGATCTAGTTCGAGGTCACGAGCAGAGAACAATTAATTAGGTTACCGACAGAAACAGAAAAGTTACGCACCGTGCACCCGTCGCCATATTGGATTTTTAATCGAATGGCGCCGTTCTGTCCGTCGAAAGGGGGTCAAAAACGTGGCGACGATACTCGAAACCTTCAAAACTTGTAGATATAAGTCTAGACTCAATGTAAACACCAAGTAAAAAAAGGAATTTGTTTTGGTTAAATGCTTAATTTGCTGAAGATTTTTGCAAGATTAAGCAATAATTTTGTTTTTTTTTTTTTAATTTTGCAAAATTGAAGGCTTCTTTGAATTGTTTTTAAAGGTGATTTGCTAAATACGGCGTACTTTTTTTGCAAAGAAGAAGACTTTTAGGGAATTTTTTCGAAAATATGAGACTTCTCCCTTGATTTTCTTAAGAAAATTGAAGTTTTTCTGATGATTTTCGTGTAAAATACCACTGTAATTTATAAAATTAACACAAACCAAGAGATTTTTTAAAGTGTATTTTGCAGACTGATGAAAATACTTGCGAATTTCTAGACATTTTTGTTGATTTTTATGCAAAGTATGAAGATTTCTTTGCAGAAAAGGAGACTAATTTGCGAATTTTTGTGTATTTGGAGTGGTTTATTACTGAAAAAAAGCAAAAATTATAGCAAAACAAAAGAGATTTTGTGAAAATGTGACAGATTTTCTTGAAAAATTATGATATTTTTTGCTAATTTTTATGCATAAAACGAATCTAATTTGAAAAATTATTGCAAAGTAAAAGGGTTTTTTTTCTGAAAATAGGGGAAATTATACTTTTCGAGAGTAAAAAATGCTGCTTTTTCTTTAATTTTTTGCAAAAGAGATGACTTTCCTCTGCAAAATAGACACTTTCCAGTTACAAAACAGTAAATTTAGAGACGTCACAGTAGAATTCCAATAGGAAAAAAATCCCTAAATTATAATTTAAATCCCCAAGAAAACAGGGAAAAGAAAATGGAGAAACGTTAAGAAAACCCAATTTAACTGATTAAAAAAATTGGAAAAAATTTCCAACAAATTCGTGTTAAAATACTTATAAATAAAGTTTGGAAGAAGAAAAATGAAATAATATTTCACTTATAAAAGCTTTATTATTGGCATAAGAGCAAAAAGTCACGACACGTTGACATGAACTTTTATGGATCTTGCTTAATCCTGTTTGGCAATGTGGGTGAACATGGCACTGATAACACGTCCCAAAATAATTTATTCTAGGATATAACGGATTTTTTAGAACGTTTTCAGCATTTTTTAATACATTTTCTATGTTTTTACACCGTATTTTTTCGAATTTATTTGTTTTTTCCTGCTAGAAATTCTTGCAGATTGATGGAAAGAAAGCATCCTCCTCCTCGTCTTTACATTCTTAATTACCTTTAATTGTACTTAATTATCTTCTTAAACACATTTTAAACAATTATTTCAGATTATTTTTTAATTTTTTAACGTTTTTAAAAATATTTTTAACGTTTTTTTCCCTCAAATTTAACGGCTTTCCTACACGCAAGATTCATCATAACTCTCCGATTTCACGCTCTTAATTGCCTTTAATTTCACTTAATTGTCTTTCTAATCACGATTTAGATTTAACAGTCAACAATTATATTATTTAATTCTTTAAATCTTCTTAATTTTAATCCCGTTTCTATAATGCTCTTTACACACGCAAATTGCATAAGTTTTAATGGAGTTTCTGAATATTTAATAATTAATTAAGTTTAACTCGAATTTAATGGTGTTACCATTATATTACATTATTTTCTTAATTGAAAATTAATTTTTTAATGCATTTTAATGAATGAAACTCGAATTTAAAATAATTTTCTTTTGAAAATAAATGAATTTCGTTTAATCCCACTTAATTACATTTTGAGTTAATTATAATTAAAACTAATTATAACTATTAGAAGGTATTTACAGTACATTTTAATGAAAAAAATTACTTATTTTCTTAATTATAATTTTTAAAAATGTAATCTGTTTTAAGCCGATATATTCCATTTTTTCAATCGATTTTAATTACGTTTAAATACCCTTAATTACGTTTAAAATAAATGACAATCAAATATAATTGAATTTTAATTAAGTTTTACAGTTTTTAATTATGGAAAAGCGTTTAATTGGCTTAAATTTAATTAAATTCTCGCATTACGAAGCTAAAAATGATATTTCCGAAGAGTTTCAGTTATATTTTTGAGTAAATTCTAATTAATTATATTATGGAATTAATTAAGATTCATAAAAAAGACAAAGTTTTAATTAAATTTCAATAATTTTACGCAGTAAAGTTATTTAATTTCCATTAAATTGCATAGTTTTACGCACGCTATCCTCAAAACCGAATCTTTCGTAGGGTATTTAATTACGTTTAACTCTCGGTAATGACGATATTATTTAATTATAATGTAATTAAAACCCGTTACAGCCTTAATTTTGCATTAAAACACGTAAAATTGGGTTTTATATAAGAAGTATCAACCCAAGTTATACGTCCTTCGAACGACCTTCTCCAGCTACTATAAATGAAGTTTTAAGTTCGAAAATATAGTAAAAATGTATGACTCTACACGAAAATAAATCATGAAAATCAAAAAAATACAATTCAAAAAGATTCCGTGAACGATAACTAACAACTCGATTGCAACAGAAATTAGGCATTTATCCAAATATTTCCTCTTGTTCGAGGAGAGTCTAACGGTACACGATCACGTCTTAACTGACACAGAAGAACAAGGTTTTCTAATAAACCTTCACCTTCTTGACCTCAATAGGGTCATCCATTTGTATAAATATCCAGCTGTAAGCTGTTAGCATCACTTTTTCATTCAACGCACCCTCAATAGGTAAGCTCAGCACATATCTCTACATCCTCTTTTTTTTCTCTATTCCAACCCTTCTAACGTTTACTTAACTTTTGATAGAACACAGAAAGATGAAGTATATACTTTTAGGTAAGTGTAAAATTTCTTAATTTCCTCATATCGTTGGATATAAGCTTCATTTTCCTCACTTTCTTCCTCGCAGCTCTTGCTCTTCTGGCAGTTGTAATAGCCTTTCCTCGAGTGAGTAGATTTATCTATTGTTGTTAACCTAATCTAGTATCTTTCTAGTGTTTTTTTTAACCTTTAATTTTATACGTAGACTAAGCGTCAAGCTTTCCAACTACCCGATGGTGCCTTCCTGCTGTTGGGTAAGGAACCACCAGAGACATTCGACTGTACAAACAAGGCTACAGGCTACTACGCCGATCTGGATACGGGATGTCAGGTGTTTCACGTATGCAATCAAGTAGAACACGAGGATGGATCCAAGGAAACATTCCACTACAGTTTTATCTGTGGTAATCAAACTATCTTCAGCCAACTTACCATGACTTGCGCCACTCCAGAGGAGGCAACACCGTGCCAATCCGCACCAGAATTCTATAGATTAAACCAGAAAATCGGTTTGACTGATACCCCCATCTTGGAGGATGCTGACGTTGAAAAACATAACCAGCTTCGACAGTTATAAACTTTTCTTATTTGTTGCTGTAACAGGTTACCTCATTGGCTCTCGGACCTCGGCAGTAGTTTGTCTATGTCATTTTTGGTGGGATGTTTCTTCCTAAGACACCTTCTTCATGTAAAAAAAATGCATACAAGTATACACAAAGGAATCTTCAGGTTTCTGTACAGCGGGTCTGCTCCATATTTTAATAATGATTATTATTTTTTTTATATATATCGTGCGCGTCGTGTTGATGTAGTATTTTTGTAAAGAAAATGTTAAAAAAAATAAAATTTTATGCAAGCAAAATGAACTTAAACTCTTCTCCACTTTATAAATTTAATTAATTCAAGTAAAAATCGTGTTATATAATTGATAAATCGCTTGAAGAGGATGAATGATGCTGGAAAATTGAGAATTTCTTACTTGATACACGTTTAAAGCTAAATTTTGTACAGAAATTTCAAAATTTTATTAATTTTTATGCAAAATTTAAAGAAATTCTTACGTTTCAATAAGGGAATTTCGTATTTGCATGACCGATACGTGATTTTTTTGCAAGTAAAATTGTGTATAATAAATTTAAACTCTATAATTTAACTGTAAAATAATAATTTATACGATTTTAATGGTTTAATAATTATTTATAATCGATTAAAATTGTTAAATTTTATAGATATTTTAACGATTTCTAACAGCATGATGCTACTAGAAAGAATCGATTTTTTTTTTATTTCTTCGAGTGACACACGTTAAATTAAGCTAATTTTTCAGCTTTATGATTAAAATTTGATCAAAATTAACTAGAAATTTAAAATTTTATCAGATTTAAACAGAGAATTAAATGTGATTTTAACGTTATTTTATAGCATCATCATCCAAGCTCCTTGGAGATCCGTGATGTTTCCTGCTTAAAAAAATATGAAAATTTTATTTTAAAAACTCTTTTTTTCAATATTAAACTTTAAAATAATTAATTTTAAACTTATTTTTAAAGTATAAAACAGAAAAAATTAAAGAAATTTTAGGAATTTCTGATGAAGAAAGTCGAAAGAAAGTTACTTGTACGAGTGCATTCGAATTGCCTTGTTTAACCGATTTTATAGGTAAATTTTCATGGTTTTCTCGAAGAAATTTTCTAGGATTTTTACATTATTATAATATGTACAGGGGTCAAAATGAACCGGAAACATTTTGTATAATTTATAGATGATAAAATCACGAGGAAGCCGGTAACAATTTGAATAATGTTTTTCTATGCAAATTAGGAGATAAATCAGTTAGAAAATTATCCTTTCGGCACAATAAATAAAAAATTTGCAATTTAAAAATCTTTAACCTAAAAAAATTCTTTAGCTGGAAGCAGTTTTTGGATTCGTTTGGCCTATTCCTTACCTCTTTAGGCGTGTTGAATAGCGCAACGCGTCGCTTCGCGTCGCGCCTCGACAAAAATAATAAGTTAATTATCCGTTTAATATAAGCTATAACCAAAAAGTAAACAAATAATTCAAAAAATTTATTAAAAAATTAAGATTTTTTCTCGTTTCTTTAAAGATTAAACTGATTTTTTAAAAGTTTTTACTGATTATAAATGCTGCGCGTTATACGTTGGTTGCGTGCTTCTCATCCTTTTTTTTGGATGTTTTTTTGGACCTTTACGTTCATTTTTGTTGCTTATAAATATTTTAGTAGATTAAATTTCATGTAGAAAATTATATTTAACCCCATTTAACTACAGAAATTACGAAAGAAACTTACGAAGCATGACTGATAATAAACAAGAGAGCATCACTCGAGTTTAATTTTTCAAAATTTGCATGACAAATATTAAAAAATTATGAGGGCAAATGAATTATGGAGAAGGATTTTGAAGTAATAAAGATAATTCTATGCGTTTTTTGATGCGTAACAAACGATTTATGTTGAAATTTAATGATTTTTCTTACGTTGCGCGTCCGACTTAGCTGTTTTTTTAGTGTGTTAAGTGATAATTTTACATTTTAGAAGCCTAAAAATTTGTATTTTCTAAACTAAATTCTTCAAAATATATTTATTATTATACTGGAAATTTGTTTAGAAGTTTTCACTTTTGTTCTATTTGAAAATTTTAAAATATTCTGCTTGAAACTTATCGGCGCGTGGTATGACGCGAGCGGATGCGCCGCTCCATGTCTCACGAAAATATATTTTAAGTACTCATATTAAATAGAAAATATAATGCGCCATACAATAATGGAACTGTATTCGGAAATATTTCCAATTTAGTAATTAATTAAAAAATTAAAAAAAATATATTATTATCAAATATTATAACTGATCTTTATTGGTGCGCTACGCGATGCGCTGACGCAACTCGCTACACGCGACATAATTCACACTGAAAATTTTGAAAAAAGTATTAAATTTATTGTTAAAAATTTTAAAGATTTTTAAATATATACTCATTATATTTATTTTAAAAATTAATTATTAAAAAATCTTAAGATGTAAAAGCGCATCGCTTACCAACGCAACGCAGCGCCAATCGCAAATGCTCCGGCGCGTCGCGTGTCGCACATAAAAAATGTGCGACACGCGACGCGCCGGAGCATTTGAGACATGTATAAACATTAGAATATATAAGTAAATACAAAAAAATACTCATAAATTATTAAGTTTTTTATTAAAAGTGCAAAAATTTAAAAATATTTATACATTTTTTATCGTTATTTACACAATAAGAGCGTGTCAGAAACACCTAAGAGGCGCGACGTCGCGCGCGCGCGCGCTACGCATCACCTCAAAGGGATGCAAAATCTTCGGAATTTTGGCAACAATTCAAAATTACGTTATATCTAAAATTGACTTTTGAGCTTATTTCTCCTTTCGAGGAAGAGTTTATTTTAATTTTAATTCTTTTTTTTTAAATTTCGAATATGCAAATTTATTAGCAGCAATACACGAATACTAACTCGTAACATTGTTACGTCGGTCACCAGACCGGATTTACAAGAAAACACAGCGAAAGAATACAAAGAATAGGGCAAGAATTCAAAGATCTTCTCTAACCTGGGGCAAGTTAACGGTAAAATTTCGTCCTTGGTGACTCGAACGACCCCCCCAAACCTTCACCTTTGACCCACAGCTGTATGAGGGAGCGGAATTGAAATACGTTTCACTTTCTTCCACGTTTTCCTCCCTCTTCTATCGACAGAACGAGGGAGTAAAAAGGAGGAAAGTGCCAAAATTATAACATGCTTCGTGCTACTGCTGCTATGTTACGTATTTACGCATGTGTTACTGTATTATTTTACGGGAAAATCCGCGAAAATCCGTTAAATAGAGGGGATCCTTGTAAGTGTTGACGTAAAAAGTTATTTTTACAGATGACTAATGCACATATGAAGAGTGGAAGAGGGGGAAATGATCGTCGAGGACGACTTCTCTTTGATGTGTCCACTTTTAAGTTAAATTTGGGTGGACCGTGAATTAAGTTACCTTTTAAATGGATAATTTTTATATAAAATGCATTAGTAATACGTTTAAATGATTAAAATATCCCGCAATCTTTAATTATTGTTAGTGGTCGCTGCGCTTGTCAGAAAGAGAAAATTTCTCCACCCTTTCTCACATTCGTATAATAATAGGCTATAAATGTGGATTTTGTACAAATTTAGTTAATTTTAATTCCAATTAAACAGTGTTTTTGGCCGTTTTTTCTAAAAATTTGAGACCTCTTGAAGTCATCAATCATCCTCATCCCTATTCAGATAGGTAACAGTTATCTTCATCCTTGAAAAATTGATGAGAATGAGGGTTGTTCTTGATTTATTCTCTCTATATATAAAGATTTTTAGAGTGATATTTCAATTGATTAGAAGACAAATAAATTCTTAGAAAACTAAAAAACCATCAGTTATCTTATCCATAAAATAAGTAATGAGAATGATTGATCCCCTTGGTTTACTATTTTCTCCAAATTTGAGAGAGATTTTTCATTGGTTAGAAGTAAAATTTCCTCTTAAAAGTTAATAATTCTTAGTTTAGAAGGGCTTAAACCTTCTAAATTTTTCTTCGTTTGCATAAGATTTACCCATTAATTTTAGTAAACAAACAGGATTTGTATACACATAAACAAGTTTAAATAAATATTTGAAGTGCAAAACCTCATCTTAAACAATTAACAATGGACTGTTTGCGTAAGTTATTTGCATACAAATGTTGCTTTTCTCATTTAAATTTACATAAATTTATGTAATTATGATTTTAAATAAATTTATAGCTTGTCTAGCATTGTATAATGTTATTAACGAGATAAGAAGAAACGAATTCTTGAAGAAAAATTCCAGTTAAAGTCATACTCACGATTGTTTAGAAATATTTAAAGTCTAAATAAATTTTTTAAATATTAAAATATGTTATTAAATGAAAGAAGTTTTACGCTAATTAGAGCCAAAATTCAACAAAAAAAAGGTCTGTAAATATAGGCAGTCCTCTGCAAAATAGCGTAAGAAACAAACTTTTAACTCGAGCACTTCTTTGATTGGTTGAAAAATTAAAAAAGAGGAGGAGCTACGTCTTTGTTTTAAAATATACAACCAATCATCATTTTAAATAAAATTTTAAATATATTTTGAATTAAATCTTGCATATAAAGCGAAGAACTTCCTACATTTTAAGTCTTCTACTTATTCGTTAGATCTTATGATTTGCAATTGGTTTTTATTTATAAAATTAATATTTTAGCAAATACTGATGTTTAAAATTAGTTTTAATTAATTAAATATTTATTACTCTTTTTTCGTGGAGAAAAACATCATAAATAAAGTTTATATAACTGTAAAGATTAAGAACTATTTTAAGAAGCAAATCAGAAAACCTATTTTAAATTTAAAATAAAATCCTATTTTTTAAATTAAGTTTATTGTCCATTTTGCGAATTTAAGAATTCTCAAAATAAAAAACAATATCTGCATCCATCTTGATATCATACAAAATTAAAATAAGCCACAGAAGTAAGAAGTAAGTGCATTTTCCTTATAATCAAGCACCTTTTCAGATACTTCTAATCTAATTTTAAGCATAAATATTGAAGAAAAATATACTTTAATCAATAATAACTTTATTAAAATTCATATATATTGTAAAAGTAATCTAAAATTCGAATAACCAAATTGAAATTTTTCAATAATCTTGAGATTCTTCTTATTTATCACGTATCTATCCGGGATGATACACCAGAAAAAATAAATTTTGTGCTATTTTAGTTTCCGAATTGATATAAAATGTGTTATTAATTGATAAATAAATCAATAATAATACTTTTTTGCCATTAATTTTAATAAATTAAAGCTTAATTACAATAGGTAGTGAGGAATTCTTCAAATGAAGACATTAATCAAACCAATTCAGATTGAGAACTGAATGTAAAGATCGTCATCTGAAGTTCCTAATTATGTAATTATTTTATAAATTTATTTATAAAAAAAATAGTCTCCAGAATTTATCTAAATAATTGTATAGAAACGATAGAAAATTTAATTAATAAACATAATTATTTTGATGTTTAAAGTAACAGAAAAGAAATTGTTATTACAGGCGGTTCTCTGCGAAATATATCAGCTAAAATTTAAAAAAAAAATTAATGTCTATTGATTGGCGTTACTATTATCTCAATGATTGGCTAATTAATTAAAAGAGGCGGAGACATACACAGATTTTCAGCCAATCACTCTTAGAATTTTATGAACTATTTATACTTTTAATCTAACTTATCTAACAGAGAACTAACTATATTCAGAACGATTTTTAATTGAATTTTTTATTCTTTTTTTCATTTTTAAGCAAGAAAAAAATCTACAAAAATTCTCTCTCATATTAAATAAGAAAACTTTTTTATTATTCAATTTCAAATAACTCTCTGTATTTCGTAGGAAATAATCAATATTTATGTTTTCGTAAGCCTAGTATACAAGTATAATAAATAATTATGCGTCAAACTTAATTGGCAATTAATCATAAAAAGGTGAATAATAAAACAATGAACGTCCTACTTTACAAAGTTGTCTGAAGTGAAAGGTATGTCCTTGAATTGTTTTTTTATTATAGACAGATGATTCTTACATAAAGATATGCGCTTGTTGAATATAAATAAATTTGTCGTGCCTATAAAATCACGTGTCTTTACGCATTATTTTTTTTGGACAATTGGTCCAAAAATCAACGTTAAATTCTAAAGAAATTCTCATATTTTGAACGAAGGAACCGTCTAAAGAACAGAAGAAAATCCAGCTCCTTTCTGTATACTCGCCGTTTTCTATTCATAATATATAAAGATNAATAAAGGTACCTTTATTTTATTTTATCTTTTATCGTCTCTTAAATTAAACACTAAAACACATTCACAATTTAATTCCTGTTTTGTGTAATAAAACAATTTAGCCTACAAATCCGGCTTTCCTGCACGACTCCCAAATACCGCAGTGAAGCTTACTTTACAACTCTAAATTTCGAATTTCTTTAACTATTTTAAAAAAATAAAGTTTTAAAATTGCTTCTAAAATAATAAATTAAGGTATTTTGAGTAGATTTTCTCTTAAAATGTATTAAATATTTATACATTTATTCACTGTAACAGTCTTTACACTGTTACAGTGTAGCATCTGTAAAACTCATTTTCTTCTTTAAATTATACAAAATTTTTACATAAAACTTCATTAATATCCTTTTCACATTTATATTTGGGATCATTATATATATATTTTTTGGACATAATAGTGANTACAATAATTTATAAACTCTACTTATTTCTAATTAATATAATCTTTTTGACGTTTATATCTATTTTGTAATGGAAAAAAATCCTTTATTCTTCACAGAAAACGATAAAAACAATTTAACATTCCTTCTCGTTACGTTTTATAATTGCTTTAAAAAATGTATAAATGCATAAATTATTGACTTAAATTAATTAAAAAAAACTTTATTTACATTCTTTAATAATTCATTTTTAAATTTATAATTAGTAACGCAATTAATTTATGCAAGTGAACTCTTCAAAACTTTCATAATTTAAGTTGTATCAATGTTAAAAACAATCTGTAAATTGCTTAAGAAAGATAATTTATTTTATTTTTTTTAATAAATAAAATTAATTCTTATATATAATATAAGTCATGCAGCTTGTACTTTTAAGTTATTTTTAAATTATTATTATCGTGTAGGTGTATTTAAGAAGTGAAAAGTGATGGAGATGATCTGAGAAAATGAGCAAATCAAGACTTTTTACAGATATTTGTCAGTAGTTTGGACTTGTTATGAGAGAATGAGAAGAAAATAATGAATAAAATATACACAAATAGCGTATAAAGAGCTAGTGAAAGAAGAAAACCATAGAGCAAGTGGATGAGAGCGAGTTTGAGTAAAGAGAAGAATGGATGTAAAGAAAGAAGACCTAGAGCAAGTGGATGAAAGTATGAGAATAGAGAAGAATGGACGTAAAGGAATCAAAAGTAGAGTAATATGAAGAAAACTATTGCATAAATAAGTGTAATTCTTCCATTTTCTTGTTTTAAGGTTGAGTAAATGCGTGAAGAAACATATACTGTACTGTAACCAGATCATCCACAAAATATAAGGTGCGTGTAGACGACAAGCAGCTAAGTAATCCAGCCAATGACATACATCGATTCGTGCAAAATAGATTCTGTCATTGGCTTGCTCGTTTAGCTTTCCACCTAAATTCAGCGCGTGCACTTTTTACGTGGTCATACATATTCCATATTATAAACCTTTATAAGAATTTCCTTATTACATAAGATTTTATCATTAAATTTACATAATATTGAAGGCTAACAATGCACAAACTATTGAAACGTTCCTCATATGCAGGCCTTAATTATTATTAAAGGAGGTTTAGACATGACACTTTAAACGGGGTTTATGTTATTTATAAATGAAAGAGCTCCTCAATTTTTATGTTCTTATGACACGGTTCAACGTTTTCCGTTTCGAAAGTGTGACAAGAGGTCAACTTATGTTTAATTTATTTTTAAGTGTAGTCAAGTGACATATTTATTTATTAGTAAAGGAAAAAAAAGGACTGACATTGTCGACTTTTCTTCCACGAAAACTGTAGAAAGTTTTTCGACTTTTCTCTATTAATTTAAACGTTAGCTTTTATTTTTTCCCTGTATTTATTTGGACTTTAAACATTATTTTTGTACACTTTTAAGGTTGCTCATCTTTAATATCAAATCTTTAATGTCGAATTTATATAAAATAAACGAAAATTTTACGTTATAAATTATAAAAAAAAATGTGACATAGAAAATAAGGAAAATTGAAAGGATAAGAGAGAGAAAATGATAATTTTTTCATCCTTGATTTCTCGAATAATTACGAAAAAATAATAATAATTTATTCTCTTCGTTTGCTTTGATTTTCGTGCTAAAAATGTAAAATATCTGGTAACGAGTTGAGTAACGTTCCTAGCAAAAAAGTTAAAATTGCTTGTGTCGCCATCTGTTACGAGATTTTACTTAAAAACACTTTTTATATTATGAATTATTATAAAGTGGCAAAACACTTAATTTTGAGGGTGGAGACGAGTTTGATAAATAGTTGTAAATGCTAATAACGAGTAAAATCTTCATTAAGTCCAACCCCTCTCCAGATATGACACACGATCCCCTCTATCTCCACACCCACTTGACCTTTAACCACCAAAATTTAACAGCATCAATTTCCGTAATACACAACTCTTCCTGCAAACTTTCACAAAATTTTGACAAAAGGAACAGGAGTTATTAAGTTTCAAAATCGTAAGTTTCAAAAGCTTAATAACTTCTGTGTCTTCTGTCCAAAATTTCTGAAATTTTGTAGGAAGATTTATATATTAGGGGAGTTGATGGTATTAAATTTTGGTGATTAAAGATAAAGTGGGTGAGAAGATAGAAGGGGTTGTATGTCGCATCTCGATTATGTCGGACTTAATTTTATTCGTTATTATCATTTACAATTTTCTTTCTTTTTAAATATGAAATAAAGGTACCTTTATTTTATTTTATCTTTTATCGTCTCTTAAATTAAACACTAAAACACATTCACAATTTAATTCCTGTTTTGTGTAATAAAACAAAAGGATACTTCCTCGCATCATCGAGATGCAACAGAATTAAATTTAATTAATTTAAAATTAAAATTAAAAGATATATACAAATCTTTTATCAAATAACGGACCCCGATTTAACGATTTTACTCGTTTTAACGAACGAAAAACACTGGATACTTTTTGTAAATTAATAATTAACGTTAATGATTCTCCATCGATCTTCATTATTTCAAAATCTTCGATTTTTGTAGATTTTTCTCGTATTTTGTCTTATATAAACACATGTTTTATATTTTAAATGCTAAATTAAGTATTCTAGATCATAAATATTCGATTAATTCTTGATAATTTTTTGAGAAATTCTAAATTGATCAGGGATAAGAGTCGTGTATTGTAATCTTTACAGTGTCCTTACAGAGGAATTTATCTAAAATATTTGTATTTTATTGTCCTCTTCTATTAGATTCTTGCAAATAATTTAAAGTTAGTTTTATTTCAAGGTGTTGTGCAATATTTCTTTACCATTGGGGGATGTAAATATAAGTAGTTGGCTTATCTCCATGGTAACGTACGTAGCTTCGATTTATTTTACAAAAGAAAGTGTTCGCCGTTCAGTCAAGGTTGTTTTACACTCCTACTTGCTAAAATTTCTAGAATTAACCCTACAATAAACTGTAAGTATGTAAATTTTCAGAAATATAATAATAATAATAATACCTCAGAACGATCCTTAACGTCATTAGACTTAAAGAATGAAGCTTTGTATAAGAATTTATCCATTTTTTATTTAAATAATTAACTAAAAAATTTCATAAACTTATTAACTAAAAGGATTTTAAATAGATTAAAAAGAGAATAATTTAGTTTTAACGTATTTAATTCTGTAAATATTTAATGTATACTGTATACACGCAAGAATAAGTTATGCTGAAAAACGTTAGATAGATAAATTTATAAAGAATCTATCGAGAAAAAGAAAAAATATATCAATTTTATTATAAATTTAGAAAATATATAAAAATCACTTTAATAATAAAAGTAAGAAGCGATAGGAATGTTGAGAGATTTTTATTATTCAAGTTCATTTACGTCTGGTAGATGGTAAATGTCTATGACCTTTAAAGGATGGAGTTTCGTGACATCACGCAACGATTAAGCACGCAATTAATATATTCTGCATATCTACAGTTTAATATTATAAAGATTACGACGATAGAGAGATTTTCAGTATATTCACATAAGAGATTCGTGCGATTAAATTAAACTTTTAATCCAAATGATTTATAATTTTGAATGGATTTTAAAGTGAAAGAACCATCAATTTTATTAATTTTAAATATTGTATTTTCTATTTTTTTTTTATTTTAATTTAAGTTAAAGCTGTTTGTAAAGGGAAAAGATCTGTTTTGTTTTTTTTTTTTATATTCTATTATATTTAATTAAAATAACAGGAAAATTTAATGGTTTAAGCTAAATAAACTTGTAAATTTTGTAATCATTTTCATTATATTCTTGTGATTTGATATTTAAATTAATCTAAAGAATAATTTATAAATAGAATTGCATTTTCTCCGGATAAAATAATCGAATATTTATCCACAACTCCTGTAAATCTATCTTTCCTGTTTAACTCTCGACTTTAAAGGAGAAGCCGAACAACAGGTGTCATTTTTTTTTCTATACTTGTATTTACAGTTTCATTGAAAAAAATATAATCCAAATTTGCAAATTTTAAATAATTTATAAAGAAAATTTTATATAAAATAATATAAATTAGTTTTTTTTACATTTATCATACAACAAAGATTGCTGAAATGATATCAAGATGCTATAACGTTGAAAGATTTATTAATATTATTCTATATTTTGATATTTTCATTAATTTTCCAAAGAAAATTCAAGAGAATAGGTTGTGATTAATCCTGATTTTCCCACAATTAATTGCTTCTTAATATTTAATAAACATCGTAATAGATACCGAGACAAAATCATAATATAATCTTTCAATCATCCTTCAATATATACGCTTAATATCCAGTTTTCTAGGCGTTCTAGGGAGTAAGAAACGAGAATACTCTGTATAATTAATCATTTGTAAAATATATAATTAACATAGACATTATTCTAGTTATTTACTTATAGATAATTTATAAATTAAACCCCTTTCTTGTTTTAAAACTATATAATTGTACAGTCGACCAGGCGTTTAGGGCGTGTTCTTGGATCATTCGTGCGATGCCAGAACGTTAATAATGCAGAAATCACAATTTTATTGCGAACAGATTGAAAATTTGCGTGTGAAAATAATAAATAAAGAATAAACATAAAAGAACTTGAAAGAATGATTACAGATTTGAATTTATCTGAGTGTTTAAAACAGTTAATACCTTATAGGTAAGTTCTTACGTTGGATAAGAAAGATCCCTCATTTAAAGCAATAAATAATATTGATAAAACAAGTTTTCCAGCAATTTTTTTAACATAAAGGACTAAATTTTTGGTCTCTCTGTATTGAAAACCTGAACTAAATGGCCACGCTGCTTCTCTATTGCCTGGAATTATCACGTAGAAATGATAAATTATGAGGTAAATTCCGCATCCTTCACTTGTTTCTTAAAAAATTCAACATTTATTACTAATTTTCATCTATGTTTCAACCTAAAGCTTTTTACAATCTTCCATTAATTCTTTATCCTAAGACTTTATTCCTCCTCCATTAATCCTTTATCCTGAATGTTTTATCAGTTTTGTATAGAGATAAAAAAATTCTTACTCATTTAAATTGTAAGAAATTAAATTTAGAATGTTATTTCTTACAATTTCTAATGATATATATTAAAGACATTCGTATAAAAGTAATTTCTGTGAGTGTTTACTATGTTCTTATCGATAACAGTTCAATTAATCAAAGATGTTTCTTCGAACTTTCTAAGAAATCTTTAGGATCAATAGCATTTAACTACGATTATTCATTTGTATTCTGTTAACTTATTAAGCAAACAATCCAAGGAAATGTTTTCGTTCAATAATACATTGCTCCTGTCTAAAATTCTATTGAAAACAACGGATGAAATACATCTTATATGAAAATATAAAGACGATACCAATCAAATTCTTTTTAATTTATAAGTAAAAAGTAAAGAATTATCTTATAAATCATAAAAATAAACAATTATCCTTAGCAAATTACAAAAAATTGGCCGAAAAATAGGTTTATTTCCCAGATTTCCCAGATAAAATTCTTAATATTCACACCTTAATTATCATGTAAATTTTTCATTTCGTATAAAATTCTGCATACACAAAAATCTATAATTATGAAAGATCAGATATTTAATTAATTAATTCGACTTACATCTATAAAATCTAATACAGAGTTGCGTAACACTTCCAGCCAAAAGTTAAAATTGTGTGTGGCACCATCTGGTACCAAATTTCATTTTTAAAAAATTATAAATGCTAATAACGAATAAAATCTCCATTACATCCGACCCCACTCGAGATATGACGACCCCTTCTATCTCCCTACCCGCTTGACCTTTAATCCCCAAAATTTAACAGCGTCAGTGCCCCAAATACACAGACCTCCGTGCGAAATTTGACAAATTTTTGACAAAAGGCACGTGTTCACTTCACTTTAAAAATAACTTTTAAAGTGGAGTGAACAAAATATCTCTTATTAATTAATTAACTAAAGTATACAGTGATCCATCATCTCTCTTATTAGTTAATTGAATATGTCCTCTTTTATAATTAGAAACAATTAATTAATAAACTTAAGACCTGAAAATCTAATTTCTATTGCTTTAATGAGAATCAGGGGTCATCTACACGTTATATTTCTTTATAGAAACTCTATAAATAAATTCAATCTTCTCAAAATTTTGGTAGAAACTTGCGCCCTATTTTTAGCTAATATAATAGAAAAATTGCATAAATTTAAGCTTTTATATATAAATTTTGGACCACGTAATCGTGTATGTCGATTTGCTTACGGATGTACAACCGGAAACAAAAGTTATTAAAGGTTTATTCATCATTCAAGAAGTGATGATCACGCAAGATTCTACTCTCTTGTGTAATATTATAAAAATGTTAAGCCATTAAATACGTTAATTTACACTTTTTATCTCTATTTTAACTGTAAAATTTCAAATAAATTTACCTTAGTCTAAAAGATAATGATAAATGATGAATTAGTAAGCATCTTCTGAAGAAGGATCATAAGAGGCAAATGGATTTTTGAGAGTTAATTTATCAACTAGATTAAAGTTTATTTCTAGAAAAATTCACAGTATTTTTCTAGAAATTATAAATATTTTCCAGGTATTTAACACTAAATATACAGTTTAAAATAAATTGAAAAAAATCGAATTTAATTACTTTTCCTTTCCTGCTGTTATATATGAGAAAGAAAGTATGGTGATGAGTCAAAAGAAGACTCCAATCAATGGGGGTCATTTTTTTGGACTTGAAATGTAGAGAAATTCGGGATTTTCTCTGTATGTATNATTACATCCGACCCCACTCGAGATATGACGACCCCTTCTATCTCCCTACCCGCTTGACCTTTAATCCCCAAAATTTAACAGCGTCAGTGCCCCAAATACACAGACCTCCGTGCGAAATTTGACAAATTTTTGACAAAAGGCACGTGTTCACTTCACTTTAAAAATAACTTTTAAAGTGGAGTGAACAAAATATCTCTTATTAATTAATTAACTAAAGTATACAGTGATCCATCATCTCTCTTATTAGTTAATTGAATATGTCCTCTTTTATAATTAGAAACAATTAATTAATAAACTTAAGACCTGAAAATCTAATTTCTATTGCTTTAATGAGAATCAGGGGTCATCTACACGTTATATTTCTTTATAGAAACTCTATAAATAAATTCAATCTTCTCAAAATTTTGGTAGAAACTTGCGCCCTATTTTTAGCTAATATAATAGAAAAATTGCATAAATTTAAGCTTTTATATATAAATTTTGGACCACGTAATCGTGTATGTCGATTTGCTTACGGATGTACAACCGGAAACGGAAGTTATTAAAGGTTTATTCATCATTCAAGAAGTGATGATCACGCAAGATTCTACTCTCTTGTGTAATATTATAAAAATGTTAAGCCATTAAATACGTTAATTTACACTTTTTATCTGTATTTTAACTGTAAAATTTAAAATAAATTTACCTTAGTCTAAAAGATAATGATAAATGATGAATTAGTAAGCATCTTCTGAAGAAGGATCATAAGAGGCAAATGGATTTTTGAGAGTTAATTTATCAACTAGATTAAAGTTTATTTCTAGAAAAATTCACAGTATTTTTCTAGAAATTATAAATATTTTCCAGGTATTTAACACTAAATATACAGTTTAAAATAAATTGAAAAAAATCGAATTTAATTACTTTTCCTTTCCTGCTGTTATATATGAGAAAGAAAGTATGGTGATGAGTCAAAAGAAGACTCCAATCAATGGGGGTCATTTTTTTGGACTTGAAATGTAGAGAAATTCGGGATTTTCTCTGTATGTATCGATGTACGTATGGATGTATGTGTGTATATATGGAAGGAGCACGATCCTCTTCACCCACTTTGAGGCTTAATAACTCCTATACCTTCTGTCGAAAATTTCTAAAATTTTGCAGGGAGATTTGTATATAAAGGACACTGATTCTGTTAAATTTTGGTGGTTGAAGGTCAAATGGATGGGGAGATAGAGGGGGTCGTGTGTCATATCTAGAGTGAAGAGTGATTTAATGAAGTCTTCTCGTTATTAGCATTTACAATATTTTATAAAACTCATCTCTACCCTCAAAATTAAGCTTTTTCTTATCCAATAATTAATAATATCAGTGCTATAATTAATAATATCAGATATGTATCAGTGCTTTTAATGTATAAAAATATAAAGAGAAGAAGCCAAAATTTTAAAAGAAAATCTGTAAAATTCTATAATAAATTTAATTCACGCGTAATTTTTATTATAAATAGTCTATAAATAATGTCACTCTTCATTTTCAAAAGTCGATAATTGCAAAGACTTGACCTCGAACTTTGAGTAAATTCTATACGCGTAACGAATAAAACTGTGTTGCGTATCAATTATAAAAAATTATAACTAGAATCGAGTAATATTTAGAGAATTACACGCATTAATTAATAATATTTTCATTGAAGAGATAAGGAATCATCTCGTTCTTTTATCCTTAATTCGTTCACGTGATAGATTGGCATCCTCCTTTACTATTGATCATTTTTAATTAGGCAAATGGAATATTTTCCTGTTAAATGAGATTGTTACACATAAAAATACGAAAAATTAGTGACTCCACCGCTTGATATTTTCCCATAGTGCAGCTGGGAAAGTCAGTATATAATTCTAGAATCGTCCGCGAGAGTGCCGTTTTTACACCACACGAGCCTTCATGTAAATAGGTCTGTCGGGTCGCCATGACGACAGGTACATAACTTCGATTAACTTTATCAAAGGATAATAGCCATCTAGCAGTCAAGGTTGTTTCTTGTCGGTTAAACTTCCCGGAAAGGATGTTTAAATTGTAGAAAATATAATAAAAAGTAAGTACACTTTACCTAGTTTTTAACTTAAATTTTTAGATAATAGATGGAGACGATAGAAGCTATTTTTTAAATAGGATAGAATATAAGAAAGTTCATCAAATAGACTTTTATCGAGATTAGTAAGCATCGATTATTCTACTTCTTGAATTTAAAATAGTTAATGTATAGTTAAACACGAAGATCTTTTATTCAGTTAGGCAGGTGGCTAATATACCTTTATCTTTAAAAAAAACGTTTAAAATACAAGTTGATAGATGATGATAGCATGTATCAATGTCGTGTTATTATATTATCATCACTGTTCAAGTTCAGTTAAGTATTATGAAACATAACTTCGTCTCTTCTCTCAGATATGCTTCGTGCCATCACGCGAAACTGTAACACGCTATAGAAACTATTTCCTTCTTAATGTCACTTAAATCTTATAAATTCTGGAAGATTATAAGAATATCTCTTCTTAGTTTCTTATAATATTAAGAAAAAAAAGCATCTTTGAGGTTACTTTATACCCACATTACTTTAATAGAAACGTCATTAAAAATGACATAAAATAGGATAAATTTGAGTAAATTTCTTGTTTATTTAACGAATTTTTTTATATAAACAGAAAATATTTAAATATATTTTAAAGTAAGTGAGTCTTTCAATTGTATGACAGATGCTCTCAAAAATTCTAAATAATTCAATTTAAATTTGGATAAATATTAATTATTTAACTAGGAAAAACGTCTGTTTATTTGGTTTATATAATTTAAATATAACTCATCAAATTTAATAAAAATAACCCCCCAAAAAAGAGATAAATATAAAACATTCGTGTCTCCTGTAAATCACTCTTCTCTGCAAACATAAGAACCTAACAGTGAAACCAACATCAGGGGCAAACCTCAATAAATGAAAAAAATTAACATTTTTAAAGATTTTAACAAAAAAATATATTTTATTACTTAAATTTTATATCAGAAGAAACCATATTTAACACGAAAATTATCGAGATCGATTCGGTTCGATATTTTCTACATCAGAACAATGAGTCTACAGTTTTTCTTAGAAGAAACTTCGCTACTGACGTATTCCAATTCATTCGAACAAAATCATTAACCTCAAATTGTTCGAAAATAATAAAATATTATCCAAATATTCCGTTAAAAGACGAAAGTCTAGGGGTTAACGTACCAAAGTCTTCAACATTTCCACACTTAATGGTGGTTAGAGATGATCATCTTTAATATTTAATAGTCATCCTGCCACTTAGATAATTTATTAGTAAGAAGACATTCGAACTGTGGATGTAATTCATTCTACCTTTATAAGAATGATGAATTTGGGCACGATATTTATCGAAAATACAGTTTATAGAGGTTTAATTCTTTCGTGGAAAATTTTACACGTTGGACTCTTCGTGTATTCGAGTCCATAATTGCATCATTGACCACGCGTTTCGGGCGTGTTCGTCTCCAACTGGAGCGTTACCTTAGCTGATAAACTTAATAATTCAAAAGGTCGCATTTTGCTTAACAAATTAGCATTAAAAAAAATGGAGATGAGCAAAGATTTATGATTATAACAGGAGAGAGTTAATTTGCATAATTAAAATTTATGAATTAATTAAACGAATTTATACAATAATAATAATATAGTTAGTTTTTAAAAAATAAAATTAATGATTAAATTACTAAAAATAGAAATCCATTAGAGAGTATTAGATGAAAATCGTGATGTATAAAATTGGAAGATCGTTTAATATTCTAGAGATATCATCAGATATTTTAATGTTCTGGATTACAATGAATTTAAATATGGTCGTGTATAAAATACTTGAATTTTTTTCATCATTAAATTCTGCTAATTTTGTATATTTAGTATTTAATTAACTAAAATAATAACATCTGAATACATATAAAACTCATTTCTCTATAACTAGAAGAGCTACAATGTTTGAATAGATGTATCTTAATAAAACAAAATGGCCTGTAACAGTATGTTACTCTACAGCATAATGTAACGTAACGTAATGCAAAATACATTACGATATGTTTTACGTACTGTACTGTACGTTGTATGCCTAGAAAATATGTGAAAATGCTTCAATGTATGGATATGTTATTTGAATTAATTTTTAGAATAGTTTCGAGAGATTTTTACGTATTTTAGTAACGAATATAAACGTTTATGCAACTATTTTAATGCATAACAGTCTGTCGTCTCTTTTGAATCTCAATATATCTGGCATTTAAACACACCAACAATAGAATCTGGATCCGTCTCGGGGGAAAGAACTTTAATAGATTTAAAGATAATGAATAGGAGTCGACCGTGACGACATTATTACAATTTTCTGTTAAATTATAGTATAGATTAACAAAAAAATTCCACTGGGAAAATAGAGAAAAGAGAGGGGAAAAAACACTTTAAATAACGTTTTATGTTTCATTCGACTGGGATTTTATAGAAAATATCCAACAGAACAGAAAAATTAAAGGTACAGGTTGGCCCAAAAGTCAGTTTTCAATAAATGACGAATTAAACCGATTCTAATCATTCTTAAAACAATTCTAAGTTAACTGACTTTTGGGATTACTAATCAAGTTATGTTTTGAGCCAAAACAGAACGTGAATTACTTAACATTTAGACTTCTGCAGAATAAAAATGAACCTTTCTAGAAATAAAAACGGTTTAATGATTTACAGGAATGTCAATGTGCATGTCTGTCTTCATTATAACGTACATAATTGTTAATACATCAAAGTTTCACTTTAGTTTAGATCATATCACACGAATTAATCGTAAGAAATTAATCTGTATATTTATTATCGGATAATTAAGCCGTTAAATTATCTCTTTTCGATAAAATTATAAATGAACTAAGAGTGCAATCACCTCAATTTCCGTCGATTATCTTTAACTTAGCTTTTAATTATTATTAAAGAGATTATTATTATCTGTTATGCCAGTCTGAATTATGTCATTCGATTATTCTTTGACCCGTAGAAAAACCTGTAAATGATTTATTTTTTCAGGGGAATGATCTGTAAATGCCATTTTAGGACGATCTTCTTCCTACTTCTGATACATTAACTTATAATTAATTTTTCTAATAATTTACTCAACTGTATGAAGATGCAGATCTTCATCACTTTTCCATTGATAAATATTATTAGATTATGATATTCTTCTTCGAATTAGAAGAGAAATATCATAAGAACTCCCTTTACTTCTCTAACTATGCTGAAAATTATCATATAATGCAATAATTCGATGGTTTATCATGCATAGAAATATTAAAGATGGCCACACAAAAATAAATGGCTCAATTTCAAATCGCTCCAATTTTGTAGCCATTAAATTTTACTTCTTTGACTTATTAAAAAAAATTAGTTCCTTCCTCTATTAACAAATAGATGTAGGTTATCGGAGCCAATGGCGTTTTGTATATTCGGGTCATCTACGCTCGTTACCACCTCTTTTTTGAGCGGAAATTTTATTCGATTTCGTTGAAAAGTCGTAAACTAGTAATAAAAATCTGAGTTACGAACCAATACAAAACCTTTCGTACTTTATAGGCTACTAAAACACACTACAAATGAGTAAAAGTGGATGTTAGCGGCACAGATAGAAGGCTGAAGTTTCATAAGTGAGTATGTTTAAGTTCTTTTTAACAATTTGTGTAGATAATCCATAATAATTGCTAAAATTCTGAACCGATTTCATCTAATTTGTGCCATTTTTTAAACATGTTTTGAAAACTTCTTTCTGCCACGAAAGCCTTTTAACTATAAGCCATCCCTGTAAGTGTAGATAGTAGATTGTACTACGAAGACCACTTACAGAACCTTCTACAATGAGTTTTACAGAGATCTTCCAGTCTTCAACGTGAGTTCGGCCAAGTCCACTGCTAGATTTATAGGGCTTTCATCCTTTATATTGTTTCTATATTCTTGAAATAATTATGAATATCGTTAAACAATTTTAATTCTCATTTAACTATAAAACCCCCAACTTTAAATATTATTACTCCATTTTAAATTTATCAATCCATAAAACTATAAAAGAATTCTCGTAAAAAGTTTTTATTCGTAGAAATTTTTAATTAAATTTCGTAGAAAATGAATGAGGTGGCAACATTGCTTCCTCCTTTAAAACGTGAAATGGAGTCAATGTTGCCAACCATCAGCAAGCACGACTGGCAACGTCAAAAAAATATATTTTTTAAATGAATTTTCAAGCTTTAGAATATTTAATTAGATGAATATAATAGTATAAAATTTATGAGGGAAGAGAGAAATAATTTTTCAAAATTAATTAGAGCATCGAGATAGAAAGTGAAAAGCTAAAGTTAAAGTGAATACGTGAGCTGTTATTAATAAAAATAATTAAATATCTAAAAATATCATCATAATTTTTTTATTATTATTAGGAACGTGTTATAGAAGACGCCCCATAATGACAAACGATCTGGATTACGAAAAAAGAAGAAGAGAAGGTCGCTAACTTTCTGGTAGAGTAATTATCATTAAGATTATAGAGTTTTGATGTCAAGGTGTTTACCTTTCTTGTAATTATTTTGCAGGAGCTCCATGAATCTTCAATTAATTCAGTTGATATATTGAAGTGGTCTGTACGGAAAAAAACTAATTTTGTTATTGATCTCCACGTCAATCGTCATGTACTTAACGACGTGACAAGGTAAAAGTTACCCCGATTCAGACGGAAACGGATCATTTTTCTGCTCAAATATCATCATTGATGCAGGTAAATCTGAGAGATTTTTATGATTATACATAAAAAATGATTACAAAATGAAGCCATAAGCTGTAATTATGAAAATTTATAATGCTTTTTAATTAAAAACAAATTTACCTTGCTCTTCTTGCGGATTAGATATGAAGATCGTGATACAGGAGTAGAGGAGCAGTGAAGAGTGGAATTAATTCCTTCCTCTGGCTAGAATATCTTGATACTAATGGTAAATAGTTTAACGTTATGGTCCTTTATCTATGTGCTTAAATTTGATCTATAAAGCCAATTTGTAATTAGCAGATGTATCGATTCATACCAGAGATTCTTTTGATTTCAGATTCCATAACAAGCCGCCATGAAGAAAGTTACCGGATCGGCTGGATATCCGCGGATTCGGGATATCCACCTAGCTTTCGTGACTTAAAAAAATCTTGGATGGATCAAAGAAATCGAAGGCAAATGTCCTCCGGAGTTACCAACTTGATGCTCGCTTGTCAACAAGGAAGAGATGCAGATGTTAAGATGATTCTAAGTCAAAAGGTAGGTAATATCGTAGTCACATAGCATGAAATATATTTTTTTAAATTAAGTTTACAGAGGCTGAAAGATTTATTTCCAGAAGATTAGCAATTTATATTGTACTAGTGGCTTGGTTCAACGATCTTTGTTTCGTAAGCGCGAAAAAAGAGGTCAGCTTATGTTTAATTTATTTCTTGTTATATAAAATGGCATGTTATCGGTAAGTTAATTTCGAGCAGGAAAGACAGAAAACTTTTTTCTTCTTTTCTTTATCTTTGAAATTAGAGTTTAATTCGTTTGGGTAATATTTCTTCGTCTATCTATTAAGTTTATTCTATAAAACATTATTTATAACAGAAAATATAATAAATTTATGGTCGAGAACTTCCAGAAAGCCAGTTTTAATTATAATTTATGAGATTTTTCTAATAAGATCTTTAAAAAGTTATGTAAAATTGCAATACGTAAGTACGTTTCTGCTGGCAGTTTGCTCCCATTGTGTGTCTGAACTGAACTCATAATGGCCTTGCTAAAAACAGACCCTCTTATTGTCCACAAGGAAGAAAGCGTTTTTAAAAGTCAGAAATCATTTTATTATCGTTTAAATACAAATTTAGATATGAGGATTAATTTTTCTTACTCTTGAAAGTAATTATATCTAACTGTGATTATCGTTTACCATATTTTTAAACACTTTTCGCCCTATGTACACCAAGAGGGTTTTTTTCACATATCCATCGTAGGTTTTCACAGGCCCAGAATGGGACGACCCAGTAGTGAGGGATAGGGTTTGATATATCCTAGAAAGACAATCCATGAAAAATTCCCACGTTTCTTCATCTCCCGGATTCGATCTCGGGCTCCCCAGAGCGGTAGGATGACACTACAATTGCCTTGGTCACCCGGCCGTCTGTCCTTTACTATTAATGCCATCTCTGTTGAATATAATAAAGATTTAATTGACTGGAGCCTAAATATGATCAAAAAGAACAAAATCTAAAAAATCTAACTCGAACCCTTTTAGTAGAAAGCTTTCAAATTTTCACTCCGTAAATTTACAATTTATTAGAAGAATTATATTAATCTGTGACTTTTATTTTTCAGCCCTTCCTGGCCTCCAATAGAGACCGTTATGGAAAGACGGCTGTGCACTACTGCGCCGAAAATAGTTCCCTTTCTTGCGCCTATCAGGTGCTTTCTATAGAAAAGAGTCTTGTTAATGCTCAGGACAACGATGGATATTCTCCTCTGCATTTGGCCGTTATCAGTGGTAATAAAGTGATGGCCAGGTTCCTGCTCAGAATGGGTGCTGACGTCGATGCCGTGGATAACGAGAAACACACTTGCGTTCATTGGGCCACGGGTGAGTAATTTTAAATGGTTAACTAAGTATGTACCAGGGGGAGCTTAACAATTTTGATACTCTCAGTTTGCGCAGATGTAGAGAGTCTGGAGATTCTGATCGATGCAGGTGCTAAGATATCAACTTCCGATATCCACGGAGCTCATCCAATGCATTACGTGGCTCAGATGAGTGGAAGATACAATCCAAATAGAAGGGCTGCTCTGGGCGTGCTTCGTCTCTTGTTACAACACGGTGCTCAAGTCGACTGCAGGGATCAAGAGGGAAGGCAACCTCTTCTTTGGGCCGCCTGTTCGGGTAGCAGCGACGCCATTTTGAGCATCATTTCGGCTGGCGGCAGCATTGATGCAAAAGATAACGATGGACTTTCGGGTGATTAATCCACACATTTTAAATATAATGAGGCGCACTCTGATTTACTAAAGTTTCTGGCTTTCAGCTTTGCATTATGCTGCGAGTAGGGGTCACACCGATTGCGTGGACGTGTTGATTACTTTATGTGGTGCCAACATTGACGAAACGGATAACAGTGGATGCACGGCTCTCTACTACTCGGTGGCTATGGGCCAAGCCGACTGCACCCAGCTATTGCTGAAATACGGTTCGGATGCTGACCATCGTGATTTGAAAGGAAGGACGTGAGCTATGCACTTATATGTTCTGTTAACTTTCATAAAACGCGATTTTAACAAGTCATTTTTTAGACCAGCCCATTGCGGTGCCGCTAAGGGTCATTTAGAAATGCTGAAGATTTTGGAAAACCACGGAGCCAACTTGTGGATACGAAATCTCAAGGGTGATCTTCCTCTTCACGAAGCGGTGCATTTCGGTAGAAAAGGTGAGAGAAAATTGAATTATTTAAATGATTTTTCAGAATTTTGATTCTGATTCTTCCAGACTTAGTATGCTGGCTTTTAGACCAAAGAAACAATGCAGTCAACGCACCGAACATTCATGGAAAGACACCATTGCATATCGTAGCTACAAATAACAATATCGAACTATGTCAACTTTTAATAGATCGAGGGGCTTCGCTCAATGCTCTCATGAAAACTAGCAAAGTAATCTTTCTTCAAAATATATATTTAAATAATTTTATGTAAATAACATCTGACTTTTTGAATTGCAGAGTGTATTGATGACTCCTTTAGATGCTGCAATTTCCCGTAGATATCGAAGATGTGCCAAATACCTTCAATCTCAAGGGGCATTACCTGCTAATAAACTGCTGGAAAAGTGCGAAATGAGCAGGTAAGATTAATTACTTAATTTTTATCCATGTTTCTTAAAATTTCGTATGATATGCACCTCTTTACCTTGAAACAGTTGGCATATTTAACGCCCTCTTTCATCTTAAAAATAATTCCAGAAGCGCAAATAAATTACATTTGCATATTCTATAATTCTTAACGTCGAAATTATAATTTTCTTCAAATGTACAGAAAACTTTCCAAGAATTGCTAATTTTCCTGGAGAGAACTTCAAACTTTTCTGATCATAATCCCATTTGGGGACAATTGTGACGTTATAAAAAATGGAGGTCAAACCAAGTAGATTTATGCAATTTTTGGAAGCAAGGTCAATGCAAAATTTTACAAAAATCACTTTAATTTTAGACCATGAAAAATTCTAATCACGACTAAATCAATATTATTGATTTAACATTGCAAGAGTTAATACCCAAAGCGGTGATTACGCTGAGTGATTCGGAGAAGGAGGAGTAGTCAATCTTTTAATGTATTTAGCTTGCAAATTTGAACACGAATATTAATTTTACTTTCTAGGTCATTGGTTAACCTCCTTGAAAGTTGTGCTCGACCTTCTAGCAGCGAAGGAACCACCTCGCCCATTGCCAATAGCGAAGGAGGAGAAAGTCTTCCATCCCCTTCTCATCAGCCAGCGCGCGATAGGTGCGAACATCTCGATTCGGGTGTGCACGTCAGACTGTCTCAAGTGGACATCTGGGACCTTTGGGAATCTCTCACTCAAAGTTCTCAGCGCCTTCCCACTACACAAAAAGAGGAGGATGATCAACGAGACGATAATTCAAATCAGTTAATCATAAATAACATTTACGTGTATAAGGAGGAAGAGAAGACCAGGAGCACCCCAGAAAATGCTAAAGTATCGGAAGAGAGCCATAGAAAAAACAACAGATTGCCCACAGTGATGGAAATGAATAGGGAATCCAACGGAACATCGAATTTCGAATATCGAAATGGGAGCAGCATCTCTTGCGACAGGGAAAGAAATATTGAAGAGAATCATTTAGAAAGAGCGGATAACGCGAAGATAAGACGAAAGAGTAGAAGTGATGTGGAAGGAGCAGATCACGAGTCTGAAAGGAAAATGAAAAAATCACTCTCTATTTCCGATTTTGATCGACATTCCGACAATCTGATACAAAATAGGAATGTCAGGAACGAGAAATCTTCTCTGTACGCGAAGAAACAATTGCACGAGGACGATTCGTATAAAAATGCACCTAGAACAACAAGGAGAAAGAAGAATAACATTGAAGATAGGGAGACGTCAACAGACGATGATTTGTATAAAAGGAAACATCATGAAAATAGAACTTTTGATAAGACTTATCATCAAAAAAATATCAGAAGAGAAGAATATAATAATTCCATTCATTTAGACAGCAGAACGGAAGAATGTGGAGAAGATAAGACGATTAAGAAGGATAAAACGTCAAGAAGCGATGGCGAATTTGATAAAAACGCAAATTATTCAAATCAGAAAGATTTTCCTGAAAAAGAAAAATGGCGAAGAGATAGAAAGAAGATCTTGGAAGTTAGTTCTGATCATTTGCAAAACATTGAAAACGAGAACTATCATAAAGGAAAAACGTACGAAAGATACAATTCCAGAGAAGATAACGCTGTGGATTTAACAATTCGAGCAGATAAGACAAAATATACGAAGAAAATACCCGAAAACAGTAAGAAAAATATAAAATACGACAGCTTTACTTCGTCTAGTGAAAGTTCCGAAACTCTTCCGGCTATAAGACACGCAACTAGATCGAGAGAGACAACAAAAATCGAAAAACAATCGCTTAACAAAATTCAAGATCCTGGTTCTTCTACAGAAATTATTTTGCCAGAAATTCACGCACAGAAAACTAACAATCGTTCGAGTACTCGTCAGAATGCACCATTGTATACTAGAACGGTTGTTTCGGAAGAAAGTCGAAAGTTTCCTGAAGATAAAGATGATGATCTCTCATCTTTTGCTTCCGAATCAATTTCTATTTCACTTTCGGATTCTTCTGAAGAAATTTCCAAATTTAATTTGATTCCAGAAAGGCAAAAATCTAAGAGGAAAAAGCATCATCATTCGTCTTCGGGAAGAGAATCATCATCTTCAAGCTCTAACGAACAGAGGAAGAGAACTTCATTTAAATCTAATTTAAAAAGAGCGAGCGCACTCTCCGACATCACTTGCAAACACGAAAATTTATTAAATAAAGAAGAGGAAAATATAAAAAGAACAACTAAATCAAGCAACAGCCGCCCCAGGACTGTGATAATGAAGTGGAAGAAGGCGACGAAGAAAGTAATATATTATCTGAAAAAACGAAGGAAAGAAGAGGAAATTTTAAAAAATGAAAGTCTTCAAGATGGAATTTTTAAAGGAAAACCAAAACAGCAATCTACAGAAGAATATTGTAGGCAAAATAATAAAAATCTTGAACAAGAAAGGTATCTTCGGCAGAAACATCATTCAGAAATCGAAGAACGTGTCCATCCTTCAATCAAAATAAGAGATTCGAAACTCATTTCCTCTCCTCTCGCTACTTCCGAGGAAAAGAAAGACGAGCAAACGAAAGATTCAGATGAACGCAACTCTTCTTTATCAATTATAAAGAAGTCATCTGCTTCATTAGAGTTATCTCCTGAAATTTTGGAAAAGAATCCTCCAGCTGATCGACCGACAAAACAAAATCAATCAATCTATAAAAACTCTTCGGAAATTAATGATTGGCACACGAATGAATGTAAAAATTTAATTGAAAACGCTGAGAAATATTTGGATTCGAGTGAAAATTTATCAGAAAATGAAGGAAAATCCGTTCCTGTACTTCCAACAATAGAAGAAAATGTTAAACGTAAAGATGACGAAACTTTAAAAGTGAAACAAGAAGTACAACTTCCTATCATTACATTAAGCAGTGTTGAAACTACAGATGTACAAATTGCGAATGTTGAGAATTCGGAAGGCGTATCGTCTCGTCCTCTAGAAGACAGTTTAGAAAGAGATAATTTACAAAATTTTGAAGAAAATACGGTAGAAATTACAGAAGTTGCTTACGTAGATAAAGGAGTTCAAATAGATCAAGAAGTGGAAGAAAATTATGCATCAAACACAAATTCTTTGAAAGAAACAATCGAGTTGTCAACAATGGAGTTAAAGGAGAAGATCAGTAACATTTCTTCAACTTTAAGTGACGAAATTTTTACTACGAAAGAAGAACTGAGTAAGATAATTGATGATTCGAGTGCCAAATTAGAAGAGGAGACTAAAAAATCTGTGGATAAATTAAGAGATTTAATACTAACCATGAAAACTGAAAAGAAGCCAATGGAAAGGAAAGAAATGACGAGGATAACGGAGGAAGATGAGGATAACACAATTAAAAATGCTAATAAGGTTTGTATTGTTTCACCCGTCATAGAAAATTTTAATCGAGAAAATGTTGAGAAAGATGAAAATTTAATAATTATTCCAAGGAAGGAGGAGGATTTTGAAAAGGTGCGATCGGAAACTGAAGTGGTACATTTAGAGGTAGTCGAATCTAATAAAGATCAGTCTCTATCAAAGAATCAAATGGGAGATGTCATGGATGAAGTTAGAGAAAAATCGACAGAAGACAGTTCAAATGAATTCTCCATCAAAGAATCTCATAAGGATGATAAATATGATGATTCCGTATTACCAGAAGAAGTTGATGGTGATGAAGAAGATAATACTTTTGAAAAGAATAAATCAGAATCAATTGATTCTGCAGAAGAAAGTAAGCAACTTATTGAAGAAACATCTGACGGTAAATTACTTGAAACTCACCAAGAAATAAGAATAGACGAGGAAGAGATCGATGATACAGACGAATTGATCCTACATAATAAAAGTGAAACAGGTGAAACTGTATATTTACATTCGAAAATCGATAACGACGTAGCCAAAGACGACGGGTCTTCATTTTCTCGAGATGAAGAAAGAAATCTGAAGAAGAAGGAACATTTTCAAATTGTGGATGAAGAGTGCAAACATGGAATAGATGAAAATATAAGTGAATTGCTAAGCGAAAGAAGGAATATTAAGGACGAAGCAGAGAAAACTCAAGTTGAAGGTAGTGAAAATAATGTAGAAAATGGAAAAGTCGAAGAAAAAGAAATTTCTGATTATTCTAAACTCTATTTAGAGAATAAAATAGAAAGCGATTATTCTAAAATTGAATCGGAATGCTTAGAAAATGAATTTAAAACAAAGATGGATGACATACGATCAGATGATAAAAAGCATTTCGAAGAAGAGCTATCACAGAGTCGAATGAATGAACACGCACACACGACTGAAATGATGGATGAGGGTTTGTCGAGTGATCGATCAGCGAAAAAAGAGGAAATTCCTCCTCACGATCCATCTAACGACACGTTAGAAGAGGTGAAAGAAGTGGAAGAGAACAGAAGAGAGCAGACGAAGTGCTCGAGTGAGAAACAAGATCTAAAAGATTCTCAGGAAAACGAGACATTGGATGAAGAATCAGTTCAAATTCGTGACATAAAATGCCCAGAAATTGAAGATGAAGCAATGGATTCACAAAAAGTAATTGATAGAGAATCTCCAGCTTCAGCAAGTGATCAGAATCAACAATTACGTGAGAAAACACTTATGGCTATGGTAGTCGAGGAATTTAACAAATTAATTACAAGAGATGACTTTGCAGAAGAGGAAAAAGAAGAGAAAATTTTAGAGTCTAACTGTCAAGACTTAAAAAATGAACACGAAATTAAAGAAAGAGATGAATCACCTTTAAAGATAGACAAAGATGATGCTTTAGTTGATGATCCGAGTCGAGAAGAAAGTAAGTTGGAAAAAGTAACGACTGTAGAAGACGATAAACATGTAAATGACACACAAACTTTGTCTGTAACTTCTCTAGATAAAGAGATTATTGTGAAAGATGTAAAAAGTGAAACACAATTTAAATCCACTTCTGATATCAAAATTAATGAAGAAAATAATGAAGTAAGATCTGAAGGAGTTGAAACGAATGAAGAAAATGCTAAAAGCGTAGGAGAAAAAGAGGAAACCGAAGAAAGATTGATAGTAGGACAGAGTGTTTTAGAACAAATACAAGATAAATCTAGTGAAAATGCCTTGGATGATAAGGAATGTCAAGATCTTAATACGGGAATGAACCAGGAAGACAATGTTCCTGAATCGATTTCGAATGATGAAGAATGTCAGCATCTAAATTCAGAAGAAAAAATTGAGGAAGCAAAAGAAGTAAAAGGAAATTCTGAAATGGTTTCGGAAACACAAAATTTAAATACTGTTATCATCGAAGAAATTCAAGAGAAAGAAACAATGGGAAAAATTACAAAACATGTATGCGAAGAAGAGGAAAGAAGTGAATCAGATAATGTGGAAATTACAAAAGATTTACAAGAGAAGAATACAATTATAGATAATGAACTACAAAGTGAAAGAAAAATTAACGATGAAGTTGTAGAAGAAAACATAACAGATAAAGATAATGAAGTAAAATGTGCGAGTGATGATGAAGAAGGTAAAATAATTAAACATACAAATGAGAAAATTGAAGATGTAGATCACAATGATAAAATTGAAGCTGAAGTTGATGAAAAGTTTACAGATGGAGATGAAAAAGCTAAAGCTGAAGTTGATGAAAATGTATCAGAGGTAGATGAGAAAGCTGAATCTGACAAAAAGTTAGCAGATGAAAAAGTTGAAGATGATGACAAGAAAGTAGCAGAGGAAAGTGAAAAGATTGAAGCTGAAGCTGAAGCAAAAGTAAAAGAAGATGAAAAGGTTGAAGCTGAAGCTGAAGCAAAAGTAGAAGATGAAAAGGTTGAAGCTGAAGCTGAAGCTGAAGCAAAAGTAGCAGAAGATGAAAAGGTTGAATCTGAAGCTGAAGAAAAAGTAGAAGATGAAAAGGTTGAAGCTGAAGCTGAAGCTGAAGCAAAAGTAGCAGAAGATGAAAAGGTTGAAGTTGAATCAGAGAAAAATATCTCAGATAAAGATGAAGAACGAAAAGGCCAAGAGAAATATAATGAACAAGAACTTGAAAATTCGGAAATTGAAAGTGTTGAAGATGGAAATAATATAAAATCTTCAAATGAAAAAGAATCGATTATAAATTACGATAAAAGCTCTGAAATTGGTTCGGTTTTGGATTCTATTGATACCGAAATAAAATTAGAAAAAGAAAAATCTGACGAAGAATCGAAAAGTGATAATGAAATCACAGTAATTTCGGAGAGTAATGATGATAAAAGCGTGAAAACAACAGAAAATCATAAAAAAAGTAAAGAAATTTCCCTGATTTTAGAAACTGAAGATATTAAAAATGAGATAAATGAAGAAACCAACGAAAAATGTAAAGAAATGAATTCTAAGATAGACAAAGAAAGCAACCAGGAAAAAGAAGCCGATGGAAAAACAGAAGTTTGCAACGAAGACTTAAGTACTATAGAAGCTGAAAAAGATGAAGAAGATCCTATACAACAACTTAAGAGTGAAGATGTGATGGAAGATGATTCACTTCAAGGGAGTTCGGATAAAGTTTCAAGCAATTTATCAGAGAAAATTGTTCCTGATGAAAATAACCAAAAAGAAAAAACCGAAGTTGATGAAAAACTAGCAAAAGAAGATGAAAAAGTTGAAGCTGAAACTGATGAAAAGGTTGAAGATGAAGCTGAAACTGATGAAAAGTTGGAAGATGAAGCTGGTGAAAAGGTGGAAGATGAAGCTGATGAAAAGGTTGAAGCTGAAACTGATGAAAAAGTTGAAGTTTTGGATAAAAAAGAAGAATCAATAAAAATTGATGATAATGATAATATTTTGAATAAAACCCAAGACAAATTAGAATTTATGGAAGAAAAATATATTCATGAAGTGACAGAAGAACCAGTGGAAGGATCAGAATATTCTGAAAAAACAATGGCTCATCTCGATGCCGAATCAATGAAATTCGTAGATGTCGGAGAGAGTATGGCAAAAGTTCACGAGAGTGAGAAAATAAATGTTAAAGAGAAAGGTACGGAAATTATCCAAACTTCTACTTCGGAAGAGTTAGGTGAAATTTCGTCACAAGTTGTAGAAAAACGAAATTTTACAAAACTAGAAAAGAAAGTAAAAGATAAAAGGATCAATTTGGGACTGAGAAACCATCCGCTACAAACAAGAAAAGGAAGAGAAGTGGCTATAGATAGAAACAGAATTTGTAGCAAAGTCAAAAGAGGGCAGCCCAAAATAGAAGAGATAACTGTGAAAAAGGGTGCACCAGATGGTGCCACTTATCCGAGAAAGGTAGACACAGACGATCACGTGATATACGTCGAAAACACGACTAAGAATAATAAAGTAATTAAGCCAAAGCGGGGCGGCGCATTACAGTCCAGAAATCAATGCACGGAGAAAGCCGCATATAGCAGTGACGACGGAACCAATCGGACAGGAAGCAAAGTCGACAAGAGACAAAAAACGAACTTAGTTATGCTCAGACATGACGAACAAAGTTTAGACAACGATGGCATACAAAAAACTCCAGAGGAACACTCAAAAAAACCTGAAGACGAAGAAAGAAAGAAGCAAGATGCCATGGAAGAAGAAGAAAAGAAAAGTCGCGAAGATTCGGCAATAAATGAAGATATCGAAACGGAGGACACGAAATCTATAAACATTATGGAAGTGAAAGAGACAAAAATAGTAGAAACAGAAGTGGCAGAACACAAAGAGACAAAAGAAGTGACAAAAATCAAAGAAGAAACAAAAGTGGAAGAAATCAAAGAGATAAAAATCAAAGTTGAAGAACCTTTGGAACCACCAAAAGCGCCAATCAATCAACGAGCTTCACCTCGACGCGTGAAGCCCATGACCAAAGAAGATTCTGCATTGAAAAAATTTCGTCAGTGTTACGCCAAACACAAGAACAGTTTGAAAAATGTCCTACCCGAAACTCCGACGAGAAAAACGGGTTACACCGGAAGCTACAAAGAGGTTGGAACTACAGACACGGTATCTTCGAGAAGAATTTCGGATAAAGGTCGCGCCAAAAAAAGTGTGCCCATTATTAAAGAAGAGACGTCGCTGATAGATCATCAAGAATACGTCACGGAAGATGCGGAAGATGAAATTGTTTCTTACATGAGTCTAGAGAAGGAGAGAAACAAAATGTTAAGGCACCGATTTAAGGATAGTTCGTCTGTTCGGATGCCTTGCAAGAAACACAAGACCGTGACCATCAGGACCACCAGAGAAGAAAGAAGTTCTCTCGGTAAGAAGATTGGAGGATCAAAAACGTGAGTAGAGTTATGCTTTTGTTAATATCTGTGTATCGATCAGTGGTGTAATATCAATAATGGGAAGAGGCTCACCGAAAGTATGTCGTCACGCGTGGTAAAATAATCAGGGAACTCGTTAATAAATTGATTTCCTTCGTCACTTATTAAAAAAGAAGATAAAAAGGTACAAGTTATGGGCGAGATACGTGATCCATTGAGAAAAGTGGGCATTCACTTAATAGTTCTTATTGTAGAACAGCACATTATTATCGTTAATATAGGTGCGATTGGGTGGAGTTTAAACCCAGTTTTGCTGTTAAAAATTAATTTTTTTCCGTTTCGAATCGATGAGATATTTCTGAAGGAAGTGTCCTTGGACTGTTATAGCTCTACTTTAATGGATTCTTAAAGTAAATTTGATTGAATATTTGCACTTATCGACATCCTTGAATAATTTTCAAAAGAATAATGCTTTATTTTAGAAATTTTAGAAGGATTTTATGGTTTATGTTATTCCTTAATTAAAACACGAAAGATCGCATTGTTTAAAATGAATTTTAATGTGTTCTGAATTACTTTGTTGTTAGGAATACACGATGTAGATTGTTCTGTTATTTGCTTTAAGAAATACAGGTGATATGTGATGTAGTTTTTCAATAAATAGTGAGAAATTGGTAGGTCTGTTACCATTGTATAGAAGACAATCTCTAGTGTTAATTGCTAGTGAGTAATGCGAAATGCGCAGTTTTGTTGTTAGTTGATAAAACAAAAAGATTGGTGTTTCTGTTATAGTGCTGGGAACAGTAACACTGTTTTGTCAACACTAACGCCAACGAGCAGAGAGAAATACATTGTATGGTTAATAATGAGCAAAAAAGTGCATAGGATTGTTACGAGTGAGCAGAAAGTACAAACTATTGTTAGTGCTGAGCAAACTAGTATTCTAGTATTCTCAGTGAACAGTATTTTAAGAGAATAGAAAGTGCGTATTTTATGATTAGAAGATAGTATCGTACTATACACTATGCATTTCTTTCTGAAAAGCTTAATTGGCAGAAGGAAATTCGTAAATTATTCTATTATTAAAAGAGATTTCTTTCATACTAAACTAATAATTTAGATTGCTAAAATAGTGTATAAATGCCTATTACCGAAATACACATGTAATAAATAATTCAAAGTACACATTTCTAACCGAAAACCTAATTAATGTAAATTTGTTTCGTCATTAAATTTAGTGCGTAGCGTGTTTTTACAACTTAAACCTTTCAATGAACGACGAATTGCTCCGAAAATTGGATTAAGTTAAGGAATAAATTCGCATTTAACTGGGCTAGCACCATAACAACTATCACACCCTTCCGGTTACACGTACTCTTAACAGAACGTGACTCATTATGCGTATCAGTCTTGCTGATTAAAGAAAAAGAGATTTAGAAGTGATTATAACGAGCGCAATTTTTGCATAAATTCAAAATAATGAAGTCAGGAAACAGTAGGAGTAGGTCTAGATACAAGCCATGTAAATTTGCTTCCCGTATTCAAGACCAAAATCACAATTGAGGAAGTTAAATGGGCGCGATATAGATATCAAAATGAGAAATTTGACCATAAATCAAGACAATGACAAATGTACAGATAGGAACTAGACCTTTCGTGTCACGAGATAAGAAGAAAAGTGTGTCACCCGCAAAAATAAAAAAAAAAAAGAGCAGACAAGGCCGAAGCAATTTTTAATTCCCTCGACTTAGTTCCATCATTATTTTTAACGTGACGTTTACATTTAAGAAGTGGAGATTGGATTGTTCATAGTAGACATCGATCTAGAATCAATTTAAACGTAATCCAAGCTCGAATCTCGAATGAATATCGATCAGTAAAGCATCGATCTTCCTCTAGGTTATGTTTGAAAAAAAGAAAAAAAAAAGGTTATTTTTGGAAATTGTTACATCAAGATAAAAAGCCCACGCCCATTTTTAACGATCACTTTTAAGAATTTTAAAACAAATTATATGGAAAAAAGATCGGTAGCCTTGTCCGGAAATCATTCTTATGGTGGAAAATCTTTACAGGCGCAACGTGGCCATCCAAGCCAGTGGTCGACCTTCGACTCGCCACCGAGTGTGTCTGGATGGTGGCAAATATCCCGTAATCCAATGCGTGAGCTGCAAAAGTAATGAGCAGTCCACCTCACAAGGTACAGATCAACTGCAACTGCAGAAAATGTTTTAGGTATTTGTGTTTAGATTTATCCACGTAACCTTAGTCCCGATACAAATTTAGGACCGGTTCGCGTCGTAGTTAGGAAACATTGGGATAGTCTTCCTTCGTCTTGTTTATTCTTGACCGACGTCCTTTGTCCATTTTTGCAGTTGGACGAGAGAAGAGGATATGCGTGTGTGAAGACGAAGAGAAGAAAGTGGTAGGAAACTTCCTGCTCCTCCTATTCTCTGCTTTTCTTAATTAATTAATTAAATTTTTGCTTCGTTCACAGTGTTGCCTGAAGAAGGATTTGTTACTCTCTGACAAGATGACATCACGGAATTTCAGCCATCATAGACACGTCTCGCGCAAGTTGGCTACAATACCGGAAAGTAGCGTAGGTAAGGTCCTCTTCTTGCTATTAAGTAATATAATTATCTCTATTTTATCTGTAACGCGATATCCGATATGTCGTTTTTCCTTATTAGGTGACGCTCTCAGGCCCTGTGCACGCACCAGACCCATCCTTCCTTCGCTGCCTACTCCCAACGTTCCACCTCGATATAGTAGACACGATCGTAGAGTCAATTCTATTTTGGATCAGATACAATCCTTGACTTCTCCAGTTAGTTTCTTGGTTACGCTGGAAGGCTCTTCTACGGCCACTCAACATCGATTATCGATTAACATTACCCCCACTAAGTCCAAGAGCATGGACGATATAATGGATAGGAGCAGAAACCCTCCCGTGGCTCCTAGAATGAAAAAAGGAGTCAGTTTACCAAATTTCCAGAGCGTAAAACATACGTCACAGAAAATAACGAGTGAGAAAATTCAGAAACGTGAACTGCCAAGATTGAGCACGCAGATGGCCAGAGATAGTAGCAGAGAGACGAAATTCAAACGTAGCCCAGGAAAAAAAAGAAGCTTAAAAGTAGAAACAAATCGGAATGCCACCTTTGCGGACGTCCAAAAGCCTGCCACATCCAAAATGAAGGGAGAGAGCGAACCTGTTACTTTCCACGTGGACCACGGACGTTGTCGTGACACTTTCAAACTTCCCACGGATCCTCTGAAGGACAAGAGGAAGTGGGAAGTCACTTTCACCATCAAGAAAGACTTAAAAAACAAAGAAGCAGAGAAGTGAGCTTGAAAATGGTTTACTTCAGATGAATGGGATATTAGAACCCTTCTTTCGTGCCACTGCCCAAGATAATATTCCTGCCGAAGTTAACCCATCGCCGTTGTAGCTTGATATTGGGATTTACGTGTAGAAGAATGAATCGAAAGATAACGGATCCTATTTTTACCGAAGAAGGAAAGTATTTCTGCAATAATTTATTCAATGTAATTCGTTATTATGGGCTAACTGCTGTGATAAATTATGTACAATGGTCTATACCATGTATATTTTTGCTTTGTGAAAGCCTTTGTATTGTTGCAATAAAATCTCCCGTGTAAATAACTCATCTTCCACATATTTTTCTCTTATTACTGATAAATATTCGAATTTTCATCAACTAAGCTCTAACCAAATCCGATGTTATATTAAATATCATTTGCAAATTTACTAAACTTTATATATAAATATCCTTTCAACACGTTAAAATATTTTAAATTTTCTTCATTTACACAGAAAAGCAGCGATTGAATCTTGAAAGATTTAAGAGAAACAAAAGCAAGCTAAAGTTTGAGTATAGGTGGTTCTCTGCTTAATTTGTAAGCCTACAAAAACTAAGCGCTTTTAAAACGACGATTAGCTAGAGAAATAAACAAACACGCCTACTTCTAAACTCGACCAATCATCAAACATCCAGATTTAAAATTTGATTTAACGAAAGACAGTGTTTTTCGTTCTGATTTAAATAATTAAATATTCACTAAAGAACGTGACTATTAAATCTGTTCGTGTTTAATTACGATTCAAGATTTTAACAGCTTTCATCATTTGGTATCATAATTTATGTATAAATCTAATTATATCAGTTTGAAAAATCTATAAAACTTTTCATTAATAATGAAAATTGTGATAAAATACTTTTGTTTATATAGGATACATTCTTCGTGACATATCAGATAAATCCAGATTAGTGTAGTGGTTGAATGTTTAAAGAATTCATCAGGAAAAGCTTTGAATTCATCAAATTTTTATAAAGGAAACCTTCGTGATGTTCGAGTTATTTAAAATTTAGTTACTTTTCAACTAGAAGTACGTTCTCTAGACACACATTTTGCATAATACTGAAATTTTCGATCCTTTGTCACAATGACTAACGAAAATTTGCAGACAATGTTAGAGACTAACATTGTCTGCAAATTACAAAGTCAACAATTATATCTTATCTACGATCTTAAGTGAGAAATTTAGATGTGAAAAAAATAAAATCCTGGTCTGCTGCTTAATTGTAGTAATTAAAAATCCTTCTTGTTTACAAGTCTTTTTTAAAAGAAAAACCTTTAGTGATATAGGATCTTTATGTAATAAGAAACCCAACAATAATAATATTTTAATCATAACAAAAACCAAATATTCTAGAACAATTTATACAAATCACAATAAATAATATGTAATGCTAGTGGTATTTTTTATTGTAGTTGACGTTTCTACAGTGTGTATAAAAAGTGTTTAAACGTGAGGACACAATAAGTCACAAAATAATCATGTAAGAATTTTATTTTTATTTGAAAATGTCTATCTCAAACACTTGTTTAGACACATGTGATTCAATACATGTATATAAAATAGATATTATAGAACAAATATGATAACTTAGGTTAATTCGTTACAAATATTAAAAGCAGTGTTTTAAAAATCACCACAGATACATGACTATGGTAATCTATATTTACAGTGGTGGCAAATTATAACCAGTATAATATGATGAAGCAATTTTTTTTTGACATTTGTAAATTCACAAAAAGTCATCGCACCAATCCGAAAGACACTGATAGCAATCCGAGGCCTGTTTGCTGTTGGAGCCGCAGATGTCTTTCATCCAGTCGATAAACAGTTCTTTATTCTTCTTCAAAACTAAAAATTGTCCTAACACCACGTGAGCCTTTATTAACAAAAATGTTTATTTAGTATAGTAAAATGATGTTATATAATTATTTAACATTTTAAATAAAAATTAACTTAAAAATAAACTCAAAACAGAATAAAATGTATTTAAATTTGATATATAAACACACCTTTATCCAGCAGAATTTATTGTTCTTAATATTTTCAATTAAATCCATAGTCATCATCAGATAATTTATTTGGAAAAAATAAGATAACAAGCAATTATTTGTGGAACAAACACCTTCAAACTGGCATACACAAAGGAACATTGATAATGTCTCAGTCATCATATTACCATATGCTAATTTGGAAGTAAAATTCCATCTCACAAACTATAACTTGTTAATTTTTTCAAATAAATTAAATATTTCAAAGTAGAGCATTGCTTTAATGATTAATGTTGAACAGTAATTAATAAATCACATTTTAAAAAATACAAAAATATCTAACTTTAACAAATTATTTAATTAAACAGTCAAAATTCAAACTACCATATGTTAAGAAAGTTTAATTGTAAAGTATATGATAATACATTTTCATCATAAATTGTAATCAGTCTGCACAGTATAGATTATCTATATTTTTAATTGTTTAAGTAATACTTGGCTTCTTTTAACAGCTTCATTTTGTCCCAGTTTACTATATACATTCTTCAGAACAAATGAGGCTAAATTTAATAAATTGGAAAGTCATGCTCTAATCAAACTATATTATCCCTTATTTTCAGTTTTTTTGATAGGTACTATAGAAACACCAAGTTCTTCTTCACATTTTTTGTATCTAAATCAAGCAAATCTCACAATTTCAGATTCTTAAAACAATTCTTCCATATTTAACAAGAAAGTTAATTATTTGTTTTAGTCAAAGATTAAAAATTTTTCAAATTATGATATTAACAATTAAGTATTAGTTTATTAAAAGCTTTTGTGTCAACAAAGCAGAGAGCACACGACGCCCCCATACATGCTTGATGGTGTATATAAGTCTGCATCAGGTCAAACAAGAAGATTCGAACTAAGACAGTTTGAATCTTCTTGTTAAACCCAATGCAGACCTATAAAAAGGGGCCAAAAACTTTCATTTAAAGAAATTAGTGTTGCTGAAAATAGAATTTAAGGTGTTGTTTAAGCTATATTAGTTTTGCTTATAAAGAAGTGTTTTTGTCATGATTCACAGATGATACTGTGGATCATAACAAATTCAATTTGCACAATCTAAGTAAAAATAATTATTTGTGCTAAATTTACTGCCGTTTTGAGTTTTAAAAATTGATTTTTCAGTCTAGACATTCATCTGATTCTTCTTTCCTTGAAAAAGTTCACAATTGTACATTTAGGAAAACCTGGCTTGAATGAATGAATTCAAAGCATGACAATAATGATATTTGTTTGACACATTGCATCATTGGCCAAACCTCATTTAGTATTAAAGCTGTAATTGCTGGTATCTCACTTGATGCCTAATCTGTCAACAAAGCAGAGAGCATGCGACTTCTCATATACGAGGCAATGGCTTATATAGGTCTGCATGGGTTAATTAAAGATGTAAATTTCTGTAGACAATTGATGCAATTTTCAAAGGAATATCAAAGTAAATATGCACATAATCTAATTCTGCATGATACAGTTCTAATATTTAACAAATTTATTGTCATTGATATATCAAACTAATTTAATGTCTAGTTGTTTATAATGCATAACTACGATAAAATGTTTGTATCCTTTATCAATGAAAAGAATTTTAGTTTCAATGTCTTGAAATTTGATTTCACATAACTAACTCGTACTTTTTTGTAAGATTATATTTTCCGAATAATGAAACTACACAGTGTCATTCGTTGATTACCTACTGTTTCATATATTTTTTGTTATATCTTCAGACATATATGCATGGTTTAACATTTCAAGATAGAATAAAAAAACCTTGAGACACCTGGCATTAACAGATAGCACAGATGTGTAAATTCTCACAAAAACATCAATACAACAACTGGATCATTAGTGTGCCTAACATTTAAGTTGAAAAATTAAATTATTGTTATTGTAACTGTAAAAATGTTATAAAGTATTATTAAAATGTAAAGGAGTTAACAGTATAGCTTTATATAGTTTAAAATGTACTTAAGAATTATGTAACAGACTACACTGAAGCTGGGATTTCTCAAATATCATTTTAAAAAATAAATTTAGATTTATGATTTAAAGTAGCATATTTAATAAATTGTAAAATGATGAGAGAATAGCAATAGCATGGCAAAATATAATATCTTCAAAAACAATTCCAAAAAAGTATTTTAAATTTTGATACTACTTGATTTACATATATTTTGTTTTCAAAATTTTATTTATAAATTCATTGAATTATTATTTTCATTATAACTTATAGTTGGATAGTCTCAAAGCAGGGAATATAATAGTACTAATCATGTACTGTACTTTCAGGTTGTGAAATAATTTTCATTCAAACAAGTCAAATGGCTTACACATTAACGTGTCAAAAGATGCAAATTTATTCTATTGCTATTTTTTATTCTAAAATCCTATAAGTTGAATTATTATGTTAGAAATAAACAATACTTAACAGTATGACTAATTTATTATAAATCTTTATTTAAAACTACACCAAACAAGAAACTGATGACATAATTGCTTTTATCAACTAGTGGATTAAGAGTTTTCAATGTAGCTGCAACATCAAAACATACACGGAGATATTTATTAAGTAAAGCACAGTAATAGAATTTCAATAGTATAATTTTGACACCAGTTTAAGAAAAACTGTTGTTTACACCTAATTGATATTATTGCTGGCAATATATTAATGGCAAGTTTAATTTATGCCAAATACAATCCCAGTAAGATTTCATATTCTAAAATTTTTACCATTTTCTCTTTCTCAAAAGGCAAATCTGGTAACACTGATTACCCGTTCTGATGATCTGTGTTACTGTTATTTCTTACCACAGTTTCAGGTTTCATGTCACATGCTGCACAGAATTCATTTAATCTTGCATAATCTTAAGTGACAATGCAAAATAGCTTTATTCTTTACTTTTGGCAAACAAAATGAAACTTTATAATGCTTGATTGTTTAAATTATGATTATAATCATTACTTAAAATAACAAATTACTTATTACACGTTAAATAATCTTCTTAAAAATCAGAAATCATGATAAATTTCCATTCTGATTACTGAAAGATACTTTATACTTCCAATTCTCAGTACTAATTCCAATCAATCATGCAACTCAAACTGATTATAAAGTAATAAATATACTCTCTACTTAATACAAATAATTTATAGTGGTTAAGTAATTTAAAATATACTCTCTACTTAATACAAATAATTTATAGTGCAATTATATGTATTATAATAATTTATAATACATATAATTGCAAAAATAAGTTAAAATACATTTCTATTTTAGCTTCATCTTTAAAAAATGAATTTAAAAATCTTTTGTAACAATTATGCAAGCTGAAATTTTCTTTTTTTATAATAAAATCTTAATGGTTTTTCAAAAAAATAGATCTTAAGAGAAACAATTATTTCAAAGCAATTAGTTAAGTTGAATAAAATTAAAAATTTCAATAAGACCAATTTATTGTCATAAAAAAAAAGTTTACCAAGTCATTCCATAATAATAATAATAATAATAATAATAATAATTCCTGTTTATTAATTTTTCTAATCCACACATTACTTTGTTTTATCACTGATGAGGTAATCTTGCTGAAAGTATTCATCATGAAATTTTGGTCCATTTTCTAATTGCTTTAAAATAACTGTTCTAATATCTAATATTAATTACTTAATATACAAATAGCAAAACATTTTATTCATATCTCATAGCATTTGTCATTTTAATTCATTTATTTAAATATTTATTTTCATGATTAACATTAATGAAATCATGAATAGTTTAAATAGTTTTTAATCTATTTTATTATTTTATTTAACATCCAATTTCAGCATCTCTAATTATTCTGTTCTATTAATGTACACCAATCTAATTTATTAATGTAATATCAAAAAAAGGGGGGAATTATTTATATATACTTCTTTTAAAACAAATACAATTCAGTAGACAAAGCATTTTACTAGCACAGAATCAGATTCACTTATTTTCGGGTTATGCTGTCTTCGATTTGAAGATTAAGCCATGCATGATCTTTTTTAAATTTGTCTTTTATAGATCAATATACAAACTTGATTTACTCACCTACATGTAAGATGTGTTTTGAGCTATATGCTCCTCTTCAGTTGCCTTTAACATAATTAAAATTTATTTACAACATTTAAAAACTGCTTTAAAAATCATAAAATTATACATTTACATTTATCTTAATATCAGACAGATATTAAAAATTAAAATTGTAAATTTTAAAAATAGTAATGTAACAAAGGATTTTTTGGTCATGACATCTCTTATATTCAATTAAAGAAAGGCATCATGCTGGATTTACTATACAATATATATCAAAACAATTTTTTAGTTTAAAATACTTCCTTTACATAATTTTCATATATGTTAAAATTTATGACATTCTGTAATATCATACATCAGCCCCATTATTTACAACACAAATCCTCATTGGCAATATGACTGCATGATTTGTGTTCAAACTTTTATTGGCACTGTTATAGTGTTGTGGCAATGCCTTTTTGTATTTTTTGACATTAGGTTAATTACTGGTAATCAGAGTTACTCTGACAGTGTTCATTCTTATTTAATGTTAATTATAGAATTATTGCACCAAACACATTGTCATTTTAGGAAAATTTAACATTCCTCTTTTTTTACAGTTCTTAATTATTAATTTATTATTTTTAACAATATTGTTTAAAACATTTGTCACAATTTACCCCATTATTTTGGGTATCTTTGTGACTATGTTTATTGCATAAATCTGTATTGAACCATGTTGTCAATGGTGATGTCTAGTCTTGCTGTGCAGACTACAGCTATGAATCAGCTGAGCTGAAAGGTTGTACGTCAGATGAAGAGAGATGTGAAAGTTGACACATGGTTTTACTTCTTTCAGCTGTTTTTATATTAATTTTATCATTTTACTTTTTTTTTACAGATTTTATTACTGTGATCAATGTGTCAATTCTCATTTCTTTCATCTGACATATGAGTCAGTCTGAGCAGGAAGGGCCTGTCTACCCTTTTGTTGCACAACCCTATAGTAGAAGAGTAAAGGGGAAAACAAAAAGTCGCTCATTAGAAATAATAACTTTTATTATCTCAAAACAATTTTGAATCCTTCAATACAGACTAAATCTTACTTTTATTACTACCAGAAATATAAAACTTATTGACAATGTAATATTGAATTATAAAATCTTGTTAAGAATAAGAGCAATAAAAAAATGAAGACAGCAAATCAGCCATTTCTTGTCTTTCTTCAGGCCATTCCCAATATTTTCCAACAGATTCTATTGCATGCACAAAAGTGCATACACAAACCATTTCTTTCCCTTCTGTTATAATTCCATTAGTGGTACTCTTCTAAAATTACAATTACATGATTACCAATTTTTTTGGTCTACTAAATTAAATCGCCATTATAAAAGACTTTTTATTTTGCTGTCTGCATCTCAATTCTGTAATTTTACTCCCTATGCTCTCATCAGAATCTTTGCATACTGTCACAAATTAACCCCACAATCCACAAAATTTATTTCTATAGCTTACACAAGTGAAACCAATTAATAAAAATTAATTGTATTTATAGATTATAAATGAGAATATTACTTTAACTTAAAATATTTGTAACAACTGTTTTTGTTTCACTACTCTCCTTGATAGTAACACTACTTGATTGCTTGGTTATCACAAGAAACACCAATAATGGAAAGCATCATGTCCTAAATCAGGGGTGGCAAATCTGTGATATGTAAGGAGAAATCATCTGTCTTTTCTGATCATCTTTTCAGTTTATCTTCTGATCACACTTTTTTCAATCAGCTTTTTTTACATTTAGAGTGTCGTTTATCCGAAAGCCAGTTATCCAAAATGTTGGTTAACCGAAAGCATTCCAGTCGGCAAATTTAAATTTTCGCTAGTGCTGTGGCACTGCAATCTTTGGCTATATCTTGGGCTACTCCAATATTTTTTTGGTTGGTGTGTGTTTTAGTTGGCAGCACTGTCACTTTTGTGTGGTGTTTTTCTGAGGACTGTGTGTAGTGCTGAATCGTACATTTTTGATACTAGATTAACTTCTGAAGTATAATTTTTTTTTGTTTTTATATATTTCAATATATTTATTTTGTTTGTAAAAAAGAAAGAAATAATTTTTAATGATACAATAGCCATGATTATTATTTTAAAAAGTTTACGTTAGGCTTAACATCGAAAAAAATTCAATGCAAAGTGACACGCAACGGAGAAAAATTTCAACATGGGATAGGTTAATATATTTTTCCATACATAATTGGTTATCCAAAAAATAAGTTATCTGAACAACCTCAGTCCCCAATTGATTCAGATAAACAATGCTCTACTGTATTCTAAATAAAGTACATTCATTGAATAATGATATTTAAACAAATTAAAAGTCTGAAAACTTTGGCATGTATAAACATCTTTAAAGCTAAGTACGCTTACAATATGGCATGCAAGCTCAAAAAGGTTTGCCATCCCAGTCCTATACTTTTCAGCTTTAATCAGGTAAATCACAGTAAAAGCTGTCAGTATCTTACTCACAAATTTTGAAATAGATATAAACCTCCTATATTCAAAATAAATCCTAGTGATGTCTCAAAGTTTCTCCTATAGTCATGAAGTAACCCCAGTTTACAATATCTATTTTTATTCCATTTTCATTGATATTAAAACTAGCATTTTCATTTTCAGTATATGTAATATCTCCCTTAAACTTCTGACAGTAAATATCTGTTTTGTGTGCTTAAAATAAAAACTTTTCATTATATTACTTTATAAAACTCAAATTGTAAGTAATTAAGAAGTGTGTGTTGAGTTCAATATATGTATATACATACTTATAATTTTCTGGCATTTTAAAGAAATTTCTTAAATGTTGTGAATCAATTTATAATTATATGTTAAAGGCACCTGTTAGGTGTGTAAAGAAGTCAATAAAAAGATATTTAATGAAACATGTTTATTTTCAGACAACACTTAAAATTTTCACTGACTATATCAACCAATATCCAAAAATAATACACTCCATCTATATATACTTTGTACGTAAGAAAATGCAGATTATAAAGTCATTCAATTATAGAATTAATAAATTTATAATCATTACATTTTTAGTTATCAAATGACAATCATCCCTTTTGATTTGAAAAATAAAATTCAACAATATGAACAATTTGATTTTATCTGAAAGAGTGTGTTCTCTTAGCCACTCCTTGCAAATGTATTCATTTCTGCAGTTAAACTTTCTTACTCTTCTCAAATTTCTATCATATTTACATAGATATTTATGGAATATTTGAAGGATATGAAATAATTTAAGGGATATCATAATTACATACTTATAAGGATGTTATAATTATGCAAAAAAGTTGCTATAGTGAATGTTTATTCTGTTTTAAGTTATGAATAATGTTAATTTTGTGGCATTGTTTTTTCTAATTCAAACTTATGAATCAATTGTTAGAATTAAATTTTTAACTTTCACAGAAAACTTTCAATACAAGAATAATCATCAGAGCATCAATTCAAACAAAAAAAAAAATTCAACAAATATTAAAGCATTTTCGGAATTTATCATTATCATTCAATTTTTAATGACTGAAACTTGGATCTTTATAATATAGCAAAATATTTCATGATCACTAAAACAGCAAAATTAAATATCATATTTTTCCTTTACATTCAAAACCTTATAACAAATTCCTTTTTTTATTTAAATGAGAAAATTGCTATGGAGATTTTTATATTGCAGATAGAAAGATCCACCTTTTCTGATTAGAAAAAGCAATTCAGGACTTTCCTTTTACATACTGATGTCATAATTAAAAATCTGAATAATTTATTCTCTATGGCAACTTTCTTGCCAACAAAAGATTTAATATAGAAGTAATTTTGTTTTACTCCTCTTAAATAATAGTAACTAATGAGATTCTTAAAACTAATTATGTTTTTGTATAATAAAAATTTTATGTTATGTCAAAAATGTTATGAAACAAATTTTCTACAGATAATTCAAAAATTATAATTAACAGAAATAATGATATTTACCTTATCAAAACCTTTTGCTTCCAATCTTTTACCTAACACTTCACCAATTCCGGCTAAATCTTGGACCGGTTTATCTCCCATTGGCTCAGTAACAAAGTTTTTGTGTTTTTGCGATGTTGAAGACATTTTTGACTCTGAAAATTTAATGAACACACAAATTAACAAAAAAAAATTTACATTTTAAAGTATTAATAATATAATTATATTAAATTTTATTACTTNTACTTTAAATTATTTTTTATATATAAAAATTTAAGCCATAAATATTTGATATTAAAAATTTTATGTATTAGCATATTAACACAAATGCTTAGTAAATATTTTATTATAAAATTATGTAAAAGTTTGTGATCAGACACTTAAATAAACTTATCAAATGGAGTTTTATAACTTGACTTATAAAAAAAAATGTATAGTTCTTTCATCAGTACGTCTCCTTTTGTGGCAGTATAATACCAAATGAAAAATTTAATCAATGTTACAGATATAGAGAAGTTAACGAGGTAAGTGGAGATGAGAAACCATAATGATAAATGGAGTAAAAGCATGACTGAATGGCAATCCAGAGATAGAAAAAGACGGGAAGATTAGAACACAATGGAGAGAGATCTATGCACATGCTGGGAAACAGTTGGGAACGTTTATGTTAAGCAATAGATATGAAAAGGCTGATGATGACATTATTATGCAACCTCTACAATCCTTTCCAATAAATTTTATAACAGTATCCATTGTATGTTTTTTGTTCATTTCTCTATAGAATTTTAAATTATTGATTTCTAAAAAAATGAATGATTTGAGTTCTTGATGAATTAGATCCATAATGATGACTCATGACAGACTTTCCTTGAAGATAACAGAGTGGATTAAAAAGCTTCAGTTCTAGCAGTTACCTATAAGGAAAGATCTGTTAAGTACATTTATAATGACAAAAGTATATTAACTTAAATAAAATGTATTTTTAAGACAATTTCTTGGACATTTTTAATGAAGATGTGATGCACCAAACTGTTTATTCTAAATAATTCATTCAAACTCAGTCATTGTGTCAAATAATGCACTCTACAAATTTACAAATCTTAAGGCAACTCTGTACTATGTCACATGTTACATGACAAGAAGCTAATATTTTATTACTTCCATTTGCTTATCCTGAATATCCTAAAAACAAACTAAGATTCCTATAATCAATAGATTGTAATACAAAAATATTTGTCTTTCCTACTTTAGTCTTAAATATCATATCTCAGTTTTAAAATATGTTTAGTCAGCTAATGTATCAAGCAAAATTATAAAGCATCATCATCTTCAATGATATGCATTTTTAAAATTTTGTTTAGATAACAAATATAGACAAGTACAAAAAATTAGGAGTTAAAAGTAATATTTTTATTATCCTGCAATAGATTTAAAGTATTTTACAAAACTTCTTAAACCAATACTATAAAATGGAATTTCTCCCTCCTGTAATGCTACTGAAAAAATTGTAGACCTATAAATTCCCACTGGTCCATTCATCTTTCTTTAATCTAGAGAATGGAGTTAGATAGATGAAAGACAAGACAAGATACGGAAACTTTAGGGGCAGGAGACCCCGATTAACTATATACTGTGTTTCCCCGAAAATAAGACCTAGCAGAGGTTTTGCTGAATTGCTAAATATAAGGCCTCCCCCAAAAGTAAGACCTAGCAAAGATTTTTTACTTGTAACGGTCATCGACAGATGGTTGAAAGTGGCCGTTGGCTTTTTGAAAGTACAGCCACTGATTGGCCAGCAGACAATCATGCCACACGGCATAATTTGCATAAGACTATGGCTTGGAAATCAGATTTGTATAACGTTATGGCTGGTGATCGCTAATTGGTCAGCCGGGAATCACGCCACATCACATTTGCATAGTGCTATGGTTCAGTAAGCACTAATTGGTCATTGAGCCCAATGTCTATGCTATGAAAAGGTTAAGTTGAAGCGAGAATGGGAAGTCCACTCCAGCACGGGAACTTTGTAAGTTCACTTCATTTTTATTTAAGTTCAGTTCGACGACCGGATATACGTCACTCTCGTCTAAGTTCGAGTTGGGAATTTTTTTGTTCAACAATAAATGTGAATTCTTCTCCGTGGAAAATAAGACATCCCCTGAAAATAAGACCTAGCACATCTTTGAGAGCAAAAATTATTATAAGACACTGTCTTATTTTCAGGGAAACACGGTATGAACTTCCAATGCAAACTGGAAGTCACATTATTTTAATTCAAAAATTTTCCCAACAGGTGAGAGAGATGACAGGCACAACTCTATTGTTAAAGGAAAAGTACAATGTACAGGGACAAGTCACTACTGTATATTTACTCGCTTATAAGATGATCTCACATATAGGACGAAGTGTGACTTTAATGTTCAAAATAAATAAAATTAGATTTATTTAATTTTATTTTGTTTAATCACAAATAAAATATTATCAAATGCACATATTAAGCCAATTTAGGCTGATTTCATGTTTAAAGAGTTAAACTTTTTTTTAATATAGTCTAAGATAACATTTGTTACTTTGAATGACCTGCTTATCATTTTATCTTTTTCTCTTAATTTTTCAAAAAAGTTCACTCCTGCTGACTACAAGCCGACGTCCTGTGAAACAAAAAACGCATATATCAAAATCCGCACGTTTTCCCGCACAAATATCTGTTAGACATAATTATAAAACCTTCAAAAATTCAGGAAAAATTAAATTAAAATGTAGAAAGACATATGAAAAAAGATGCAGAAGTTTTAAGGTTCTACTTATTTAAAATAAAGTGTAAAAATACCTTGGGTTTGCAATTGTTTTATTTAAAATCTCACCATTGACTATTATTAATAAAATATACTTATTAAAACACTGTACATATCTTGGAGATTACTATTCTTCTGAACATTGGATAAAAATGCTCAAAACAGACAGCGAAACAACTATTCAAAACAAGTCAGAACACGACGCTAACATTATGATTCCAAGATAAAACCGATGCTTTTCTTTTGTTGCTTATCAATGCCAAGGGGCATATTTTAAAAATTATCAATAGAAATTGACTCACTGGAATGTTGTTTGTTAATTCATAAATATGTAACAGTCATCATCAGTTATGCATTTTTTGACTTTTGTTGTCCTAGAATCATCTCATGATCCAGTGTGAGGTGTTACAATTTTCACACACAAACTTATTTGAATTCAGTAGAGTAAAAACAATTACTTTGTTTATAATTATTAATTTAATTGAAAATAATATAGTCTTTAAATGTCTAACAATACCATTACTAGTGAAGATTTACATTTTAAATTAATTAAAAACAATAATTTGATTTAAAGATAGACAATTACATCATCTTACACCAAGATTAATAATTAGAATTCATTTTGAAATTTAATTTACATTGTATATTTCCATTGTCAGCTTTAATATATAAAATTCCAAATAAAAATTATACTACTAGTAAACTCTTATTTTTGAAATATTTTAAAGTGCAAGTTCAAAATAAATTTTTTTCTTAAAATTTTCAGGTTTAATAAGAAAAATTAACTTCATTTTTTATGAATTCAGACAACTTCACAAGAAACAATTTCACAAAGACTGAAGATAAAGGTAAAAGTACCTAAAACATTAATGACAATTGAATCTTATTAAGTAAATAATTTTTTATATAATGATTGGTTTTAAAAAATAGAAGTGTTTATATCATGGGATTTTACAAAAGTATATTGGTAGTTTAATGGGTAGAGAAAATTGATTACATATAATAAGTAGGTATGAAAGGGTATTGTGTATTTATTCATGTATTTTGTAGTTTTAACTTTGATTTTATTTATAGCTAAACACAGTCAGCACTAAAATGTTTATCCAAAATGCATTTGTAAGAGAGTCGTAATAAAGTTATCCTGGTTGTGGGCTGTCTATATAAAATTGATTTAACAATGCTTTTATTTTCACCAGTCATACGAAATAGTGTTTTAAATTTTTCACTGATAATGAATTTTTTCTAAATAGATCAATATATAACAAATATAAGCCTACAATAATTATCTGTAATGTTGGCATATCATCAAAATAAAAACTAAGATAAAAAATACATTGAGACAATGTATCAGCTGTCTAAAATCACCAAATTAATAAGAAACTGAGCACAACTATTACAAAATGCTTTATTTAATCACTAGGTTTTAAAATTCAAAACAAAATAAGCTTTGAATTCTTAAAATAACACACTATATTTAGATACTACCGTTCAAAAGAAAAATGACTTCATAACTCTAAGTGGCATTAACAATAGCATTTTTAACTTTGTACTATTTGATAAAGCAGATAAAATGCAAAAACCTGTTTAAAATAATTTAAAAGTAATGTCAAGAATAGTTTATAAACAGTTATTTGCAATAGAATTGTCAGTCCTTATAGTAAATTTAGATCTCTTGAAAGTTCACCAATATAAAAATGTGTGTGTGGTGTTTTTTTTTAAACTGATGGTACTCAGAGACATCTGTAGAGCAATCTAATACTACGTTCGCACACAATCCACGACTCACTTCGATCTTGATTTACCTACAATCTGGATTGTGAATGTCACTAGTTGAATGTTGTGCTGTTCGCACAGGCAGTCCGCTCGAGAAGAACCTGGCTATTACACGTGATCATAAAACTGACTTAACTATGCGGTAAGTCGCAAACACCAACAAACAAAATGGAAGTTTTGGTTAGAAATAAATACTTTTTCTTGCCATACATCTAATAACAGACAGATGTCATCGTCCCTCCAGATGTCTTTTATTTCTCTGTCGATAGCCCGACAAGTGTTCCGCAGCCATCTTGTATTTTCTCATGCGCGTGTGATTGTGGGATCTCTCTTATGACTGGATCTAGTTTCGAGAACTCTCTCCAGTCTATCGCAATTGAAACGGTCAAGAGCATTCACACCATGGAACAGTCTCCAACCTTAGTCACAATCTAGATCGAAATGCTCGGTGCAAATGGGGTATAACAGCCAGACTTTTGCCAAATTTGGTAGAGTGACTAAAGATGACATGGGAAAAAATTCTGCAAAGAAAAATAGTAGTACCCAAATTTGCTGGCAGGGTGGATTTGGCGCTGCTGTAGCGAAACAGCTAAGAATTTGCATAACGCGCTGGTAACACCTCAAAATCCAAATTCACAATGACGTGGTCAACAGCAGAGCCACCTAATTTGAACTTAAAAGACAAGGACAAAAGTCCGAAGCACATTCAAGACGTCAGCAGAGTTCAACATGCATCTTTTGTTACCTCAGTGTGCGTTGCTGTGAAACTTTATCATCTTAACCAATTGAGTGCACGAGGAACTCTATCAATTAATGCATTGAAATACTTGATAAAGAAATTTGAAGAGACAGGATCCTTAGCAGTTCGGCCTGATAGAGGGCAGAAATTGGTGTCTGCATAGACAGTTAGTGATGTTGCGACTGCACTCATTGAAGACTCACAGGGGACCGTTGCTGGTAGTAGCAGTACCCGGGGAGTAGTACGACAATTGGAAATGATGCCTTTGACGGTATGGCAAGTTCTGTGAAAAGTTCTCAAGTTCTATCCATACAAGATAAGCTGCCTGTAAGAATTAAAACCAAACAACCATGCTACCCAGTTGACATTTCTTGCCAGGATGGAGGTGGACGATGCTTGGCTATGGACAATTCTCTAGGGAGATGAGGCCCATTTTTACCTAAATGGGAACGTAAACACTCAAAATTGCTGCATTTGGGCACACCCCCAGGAGGTTGTGCAAATCCCATTGCATTCACCAAAACTCACTGTTTGATGTGGCTTTACAGCAGATTTCATCATTGGACCATTCTTTTTTGAGAACATCACTCAAACAGGACCACAGATCTGTACTGTTACTAAGAAAAGATATCACAATATGCTGACTAATTTTGTCATTTCACAACTTCAGCAATGACAATGCCTGGATGAGACAATCTTTATGCAGGATGGAGTACCACCACACATTGGTCTCATGGTGTGGAATGTGTTGCACCAGCACTTCACTGAAGAAGGGGGCATCATTCGCTTTTTTCCACTTGCATGGCCGCCTCACTCTCTGGATCTAACCCCACGTGACTTTTTCCTCTGGGGTTGCTTAAAGTCCAAAGTCTACCTTGGTGGTGTCCCCAACTTGATGACCTTGAAGGACAACATTTCTCGAACTGTGATGAACATTCCTGTGAACTTGTTACGTTCGGCCGTAGAGAACATGGTGTTCAGGATGCAATGTGTTGTCCAGCAGGACAGTGGTCACATTGAAGGAGGGAGAAGGTTATTTTCTGATTAGTTAAACTTTAATTATTGCACTGAAACCTCTGTCTGATTATTCATTCGTGTGTTTGTTAATTGCAGCTGGGTTTTATGCAAATTCTTAGCCATTTCGCTACAACAGTGACAAATCCATCCCTACCGGCAAATTTAGGTACTATTTTTTTTTCTTCGCAGAATCTCTCCCATTTCGTCCTTAGTCACTATCCCAAATTTGGCGACAGTCTGGCTGTTAGATTGCTCTACAGATGTCTCTGAGTACCATCAGTTTACAAAAAACACCCTGTATATCATACAAACACACCTTTCATACATATCTGGTGTTAATTTGGCACTTGTGCTGATTGGGGGTACGGCTATTTGAGAGGTTTTCTTCCATAAAATTAACCAAATCTAGAGTAATTTCACTCAAATATTTCCAAAACACGTATAATTTGTTGGAAATGATCGACATAAAATATGCTATGAGCAAAAAATTGTCGGAATACCTATTGAGTGTACCCCTTTGGAGACGCCATTGCTTAAGCTTGTTTTCGTTGCAGAACGTCATATCGGACGGCAGACGCATACGAAGCATGTCACGTGACATTTGTCGGTGCTATTCGGTCACGCGACTAATTGTCTCTGACGTATTTCCTGATAACTTACTCTTTTTGCGACAAATTCGTTGAACTTAATCACATTATTAATAGAAATATTACCAAAACTTCATTCCATTCTAAATATGGATTAAAATCAACATATAATAATGCAATAAATAACTAATAATTCTGCTCTACTTTTAAATGGCCTAATCTCTCATGTAAACAAAATTGTATATTTATTTACATCAAGACATTAGACATCTTATGTTGCATCTGATTAATATTTATCATGATAGAATTATTGTCGTTAGCGAGTGGTTTTTTCTTTGTTGCTTCATATAGTCAATAATAATAATAATAAGTCATTTCTAATTACAATAAAAATCGTATAGTATATTATAATCTATCACGTGATGTCTCTAAAGTTCAGCGAATTCTTCGCAAAAAGAGTAAGTTATCAGGAACACATCAGATATGAGTAGTCACGTGACACGCTTCATATGCGTCCGCCGTCCGATATGACGCTCCGCAGCAAAAACAAGCTTAAGCAATGGCGTCTTCAAACGGGGTACACTCGATAAGTATTCCGACAATTTTTTGTTCATAGCATATTTTATATTGATCATTTCCAACAAATTATACGTGTTTTGGAAATATTCGAGTGAAATTACTCTAGATTTGGTTAATTTTATGGAAGAAAACCTCTCAAATAGCCGTACCCCCAATCAGCACAAGTGCTGTTAATTTTACACACTGAACCAATCTGCATGTAAAATTAACGCCAGAAACGTACGAAAGGTGCATTTGTACAATTTTATTCAAGAAATTCCAGCTTTTATAAGATAACTTGTGTTGTTAAGGCTTTATTATAATTTATATGTTCTCACTTTATCTCACAACCCTTGATTTATTTGTTTAATTTAATTCTTGTTATATTTTGAACTTAGCAACTGTTATTTACTTTTCCCTCAATTGTATGATTGAAAAATCAATAAACCATAACATATTCTGACATCACACATCTTGTAAAGTCACGTGTTGTCATTTAAACACTAGATTTTTTAACACACAACTTTCTATTGTCATCAATAACCATAAACACTTAATAAATAAAGTGATGATACATCTAAAAACTGGAATTAATTGAATAAATATAATTAAATTCCTCGGTAGCATTAATACGAGAAGATATTTCTGCAACTGAAATATTTATACGTTTGTTCCAATTCAAACTTCTTTTGTCATTAGCCCTAACGTCAGTGTTGGACTCTTTACAATTTAATTAAAGAATTGGGTGTATAAAACATAAATAAATGTGAAATTAATCAATATATATTTATATACGTACGGTTAAGCGAGTAAAGTAGTGCAAAAGCGCAATTTCCAACTTGAAAGAAAAAAATGAGGCAAACTTACAGAATACAAACGATTCAAAATTCAATAGCCCCCTCGCGGATGAAATTTTATAAAAATTTTATGAGGAAATTTAGTTACGTATTCTNATTAACATTAATGAAATCATGAATAGTTTAAATAGTTTTTAATCTATTTTATTATTTTATTTAACATCCAATTTCAGCATCTCTAATTATTCTGTTCTATTAATGTACACCAATCTAATTTATTAATGTAATATCAAAAAAAGGGGGGAATTATTTATATATACTTCTTTTAAAACAAATACAATTCAGTAGACAAAGCATTTTACTAGCACAGAATCAGATTCACTTATTTTCGGGTTATGCTGTCTTCGATTTGAAGATTAAGCCATGCATGATCTTTTTTAAATTTGTCTTTTATAGATCAATATACAAACTTGATTTACTCACCTACATGTAAGATGTGTTTTGAGCTATATGCTCCTCTTCAGTTGCCTTTAACATAATTAAAATTTATTTACAACATTTAAAAACTGCTTTAAAAATCATAAAATTATACATTTACATTTATCTTAATATCAGACAGATATTAAAAATTAAAATTGTAAATTTTAAAAATAGTAATGTAACAAAGGATTTTTTGGTCATGACATCTCTTATATTCAATTAAAGAAAGGCATCATGCTGGATTTACTATACAATATATATCAAAACAATTTTTTAGTTTAAAATACTTCCTTTACATAATTTTCATATATGTTAAAATTTATGACATTCTGTAATATCATACATCAGCCCCATTATTTACAACACAAATCCTCATTGGCAATATGACTGCATGATTTGTGTTCAAACTTTTATTGGCACTGTTATAGTGTTGTGGCAATGCCTTTTTGTATTTTTTGACATTAGGTTAATTACTGGTAATCAGAGTTACTCTGACAGTGTTCATTCTTATTTAATGTTAATTATAGAATTATTGCACCAAACACATTGTCATTTTAGGAAAATTTAACATTCCTCTTTTTTTACAGTTCTTAATTATTAATTTATTATTTTTAACAATATTGTTTAAAACATTTGTCACAATTTACCCCATTATTTTGGGTATCTTTGTGACTATGTTTATTGCATAAATCTGTATTGAACCATGTTGTCAATGGTGATGTCTAGTCTTGCTGTGCAGACTACAGCTATGAATCAGCTGAGCTGAAAGGTTGTACGTCAGATGAAGAGAGATGTGAAAGTTGACACATGGTTTTACTTCTTTCAGCTGTTTTTATATTAATTTTATCATTTTACTTTTTTTTTACAGATTTTATTACTGTGATCAATGTGTCAATTCTCATTTCTTTCATCTGACATATGAGTCAGTCTGAGCAGGAAGGGCCTGTCTACCCTTTTGTTGCACAACCCTATAGTAGAAGAGTAAAGGGGAAAACAAAAAGTCGCTCATTAGAAATAATAACTTTTATTATCTCAAAACAATTTTGAATCCTTCAATACAGACTAAATCTTACTTTTATTACTACCAGAAATATAAAACTTATTGACAATGTAATATTGAATTATAAAATCTTGTTAAGAATAAGAGCAATAAAAAAATGAAGACAGCAAATCAGCCATTTCTTGTCTTTCTTCAGGCCATTCCCAATATTTTCCAACAGATTCTATTGCATGCACAAAAGTGCATACACAAACCATTTCTTTCCCTTCTGTTATAATTCCATTAGTGGTACTCTTCTAAAATTACAATTACATGATTACCAATTTTTTTGGTCTACTAAATTAAATCGCCATTATAAAAGACTTTTTATTTTGCTGTCTGCATCTCAATTCTGTAATTTTACTCCCTATGCTCTCATCAGAATCTTTGCATACTGTCACAAATTAACCCCACAATCCACAAAATTTATTTCTATAGCTTACACAAGTGAAACCAATTAATAAAAATTAATTGTATTTATAGATTATAAATGAGAATATTACTTTAACTTAAAATATTTGTAACAACTGTTTTTGTTTCACTACTCTCCTTGATAGTAACACTACTTGATTGCTTGGTTATCACAAGAAACACCAATAATGGAAAGCATCATGTCCTAAATCAGGGGTGGCAAATCTGTGATATGTAAGGAGAAATCATCTGTCTTTTCTGATCATCTTTTCAGTTTATCTTCTGATCACACTTTTTTCAATCAGCTTTTTTTACATTTAGAGTGTCGTTTATCCGAAAGCCAGTTATCCAAAATGTTGGTTAACCGAAAGCATTCCAGTCGGCAAATTTAAATTTTCGCTAGTGCTGTGGCACTGCAATCTTTGGCTATATCTTGGGCTACTCCAATATTTTTTTGGTTGGTGTGTGTTTTAGTTGGCAGCACTGTCACTTTTGTGTGGTGTTTTTCTGAGGACTGTGTGTAGTGCTGAATCGTACATTTTTGATACTAGATTAACTTCTGAAGTATAATTTTTTTTTGTTTTTATATATTTCAATATATTTATTTTGTTTGTAAAAAAGAAAGAAATAATTTTTAATGATACAATAGCCATGATTATTATTTTAAAAAGTTTACGTTAGGCTTAACATCGAAAAAAATTGAATGCAAAGTGACACGCAACGGAGAAAAATTTCAACATGGGATAGGTTAATATATTTTTCCATACATAATTGGTTATCCAAAAAATAAGTTATCTGAACAACCTCAGTCCCCAATTGATTCAGATAAACAATGCTCTACTGTATTCTAAATAAAGTACATTCATTGAATAATGATATTTAAACAAATTAAAAGTCTGAAAACTTTGGCATGTATAAACATCTTTAAAGCTAAGTACGCTTACAATATGGCATGCAAGCTCAAAAAGGTTTGCCATCCCAGTCCTATACTTTTCAGCTTTAATCAGGTAAATCACAGTAAAAGCTGTCAGTATCTTACTCACAAATTTTGAAATAGATATAAACCTCCTATATTCAAAATAAATCCTAGTGATGTCTCAAAGTTTCTCCTATAGTCATGAAGTAACCCCAGTTTACAATATCTATTTTTATTCCATTTTCATTGATATTAAAACTAGCATTTTCATTTTCAGTATATGTAATATCTCCCTTAAACTTCTGACAGTAAATATCTGTTTTGTGTGCTTAAAATAAAAACTTTTCATTATATTACTTTATAAAACTCAAATTGTAAGTAATTAAGAAGTGTGTGTTGAGTTCAATATATGTATATACATACTTATAATTTTCTGGCATTTTAAAGAAATTTCTTAAATGTTGTGAATCAATTTATAATTATATGTTAAAGGCACCTGTTAGGTGTGTAAAGAAGTCAATAAAAAGATATTTAATGAAACATGTTTATTTTCAGACAACACTTAAAATTTTCACTGACTATATCAACCAATATCCAAAAATAATACACTCCATCTATATATACTTTGTACGTAAGAAAATGCAGATTATAAAGTCATTCAATTATAGAATTAATAAATTTATAATCATTACATTTTTAGTTATCAAATGACAATCATCCCTTTTGATTTGAAAAATAAAATTCAACAATATGAACAATTTGATTTTATCTGAAAGAGTGTGTTCTCTTAGCCACTCCTTGCAAATGTATTCATTTCTGCAGTTAAACTTTCTTACTCTTCTCAAATTTCTATCATATTTACATAGATATTTATGGAATATTTGAAGGATATGAAATAATTTAAGGGATATCATAATTACATACTTATAAGGATGTTATAATTATGCAAAAAAGTTGCTATAGTGAATGTTTATTCTGTTTTAAGTTATGAATAATGTTAATTTTGTGGCATTGTTTTTTCTAATTCAAACTTATGAATCAATTGTTAGAATTAAATTTTTAACTTTCACAGAAAACTTTCAATACAAGAATAATCATCAGAGCATCAATTCAAACAAAAAAAAAATTCAACAAATATTAAAGCATTTTCGGAATTTATCATTATCATTCAATTTTTAATGACTGAAACTTGGATCTTTATAATATAGCAAAATATTTCATGATCACTAAAACAGCAAAATTAAATATCATATTTTTCCTTTACATTCAAAACCTTATAACAAATTCCTTTTTTTATTTAAATGAGAAAATTGCTATGGAGATTTTTATATTGCAGATAGAAAGATCCACCTTTTCTGATTAGAAAAAGCAATTCAGGACTTTCCTTTTACATACTGATGTCATAATTAAAAATCTGAATAATTTATTCTCTATGGCAACTTTCTTGCCAACAAAAGATTTAATATAGAAGTAATTTTGTTTTACTCCTCTTAAATAATAGTAACTAATGAGATTCTTAAAACTAATTATGTTTTTGTATAATAAAAATTTTATGTTATGTCAAAAATGTTATGAAACAAATTTTCTACAGATAATTCAAAAATTATAATTAACAGAAATAATGATATTTACCTTATCAAAACCTTTTGCTTCCAATCTTTTACCTAACACTTCACCAATTCCGGCTAAATCTTGGACCGGTTTATCTCCCATTGGCTCAGTAACAAAGTTTTTGTGTTTTTGCGATGTTGAAGACATTTTTGACTCTGAAAATTTAATGAACACACAAATTAACAAAAAAAAATTTACATTTTAAAGTATTAATAATATAATTATATTAAATTTTATTA